>NW_026783257.1:0-256000 GCF_949774975.1 Lagenorhynchus albirostris
CTTAACCACAGGACCAGCAGGGAAGTCCCAACAAGCTTTTCTTGATATTTAGTCATCATTCAATTCCTGGTCCAGAGAGGGACATACCCTTACAAATGGAGATATCCTTAATAAATGTAAATTTTTCTCCTAAAAGAGCATTTTCCACTTGGTTTTGAAAGATTCTCCTGGGTCTGCTGTTTCTCAAATTAATCAGTCCAAAATAATCCTGTTTTCAAATGGGCAGCATTTTGGGGTGGTGTATTCTGCTCCCCTTGACATGTATGTGCCCTAATTTGCTTATGAATTCATCTACAGAAGGACATCCTGATATCTAAGTTTTTAGCGATTATGAATAGAGCTGCTGTGCATTACTTGATGCTAGTTTTGGTTTGAACACAGTTTTTCAAAGCAGTTGCCTAAATACAAGAGGTACACTTCCTGGATCCTAAGGTGAGACTTTTTGATTTGGAAAAAACTGCCAAGCTGTCTTCCGAAGTTGGTTGTACGTGCATCCACCAGCATCTTGAGTTTATTCTTTTCCATTGTGTCTTCAGTTTCTTTATCAATGCTTTATAGTTTTCTGAGTATAGGTCTTTCATGTCCTTGGTTAAATTTATTCCTAAATAGTTCTTTCTTTTTGATGGAATTGTAAATGGGATTGTTTTCTTAATTTTTCTTGCTGGTGGTTCATTATTAGTGTATAGAAACAAAGCTGATTTGTGTATATTGATTCCATATTTTGCAACTTCACTGAATTTATTTTATTTATTTATTTCGGTACTTGGACCTCTCACTGTTGTGGCCTCTCCCGTTGCGGAGCACAGGCTCCGGAGGCGCAGGCTCAGCGGCCATGGCTCACGGGCCCAGCTGCTCCGTGGCATGTGGGATCTTCCCGGACTGGGGCACGAACCCGTGTCCCCTGCATCGGCAGGCGGACCCTCAACTACTGCGCCACCACGGAAGCCCTGAATTTATCTTTCAACATATTTTTTGAAGTAATGTGAAAAATTGCAATACCAAAATCTCACAGTTTCTACTGCACCCCAGGTAATCCCCAGGACCCAAGACATGGTAGCTACTAATATACTCTTCCCACGGTGCCTTTTAATACCATGCAGACTCCTACAAGGGAAATAAATATCACAACTTTGGTTGAACTTGGTCTGGGTAAGTCTTGGCCTCTATAACAAAATTTGATGTCTGTCTTATCTGATTTTCTGTCATGATACTGACATGGTTGTCTAGAAAAGTAATTTACTTTCCAGTAATTTAAAATGTACAGAAAAATTGCAATAATGGCAAAAAGTACTCACATTTGCCGCTTCACACAAAATGCTCAGTGTGTTTTGCCCACGGAACCAGCACATAACCGCTAAATGAAGAAATCCTGATGTCCACATTATAATTTAATACTCAGCCCCACTTCAACTTTCACCTACTCTCCCAACTGTATGAAAATGTCTTTTTCCATCCTGATCCAGTTTTCTTTTTCTGGACCCATTACTGAGTTTCCCCCTCATTTGGACAACTGTGATGGATTTGAAGCAGACAAGATGAATATGGGATCTAGGTGGTCTTTTCTGTATGGCTTTGTTCACTAAGAATGTTTTTAATGTTTATTTTTATAACAAATATCAGCGCTACACTTTTTTTTCATTGTCATTAAAAATACAAAACACGACTTTAGCATTTAATTCACTTTACGTATACAGTTTTGTGGTATTAACTACCTTCATATAGTTGCACAAACAAGTTAACTAACATGTGTACCTCCTGTGTGCATGGCAGATACCCAGGAAATTGAGTAACACCCTGAAATGGCCCAAGACATCACCTTAAATACCGTCTTCATAAAAGGAAAAAAAAGAAAGGCTATAGTTGTTTCTGTCTACATTCATTTGATTGTATATGGTTTCCAATTGATGTTGTATAACTAGTTGTGGAGAAGTCATGGGACAGGTGGCTCCATTTCAGTTTGAATTTCCAAATTTAGTGGATTCTGCAGGCTTGATGCAAGGTTTACAAACTTCATATTGGATCAGGACATCCCATCGTGTAACTGGTATTCATGGTTTGTTCAACAAAGTTCTCTGTGATATGAGTTCATCCCGGAGTAATCCAGGTTAGTTTCTGTTATACATTTGTTCCAGGATGAAAGGACAAGAGAAATAAGGCCTAATTTATAAAAGTGCCTTCAAACTAATTGATACTGAAGTATAGTTGACCTACAAAGTTGTGTTAATTTCTACTGTACAGCAAAGTGATTCATATATACATATTTTTCATATTATTTTCCATTATGGTTTATTACAGGGTATTGAATACAGTTCTCTGTGCTGTACAGTAAGACCTTGTTTATCCATCCTATATATAATAATTTGCATCTACTAATCCCATACTCCCAATCCATCCCTCTCCCCTGTCTTCCCCTTGACAACCGCAAGTCTGTTTTCTATATTTGTGAGTCTGTTTTTGTTCTGTAGATAGGTTCATTTGGGCCTCATTTTATAATCCACATATAAGTGATATCATATGGTATTTGTCGTTCTCTGTCTGACTTACTTCACTTTGTATGATAATCTCTAGGTCCATCCATGTAGCTGCAAATGGCATTATTTCATTCTGTTTATGGCTGAATAATATTCCATTGTATATATGTACCACATCTTCTATATCCATTCATCTACTGAGGGACATTCAGGTTGCTTCCATGTCTTGGCTATTGTGAATACTGCTGCTGTGAATGCTGGGGTGCATGTATCTTTTCAAATTATAGTTTTTTCTGGATATGTGCCCAGGAGTGGGATTGCTGGTTCATATGGTAGTTCTGTTTTTAGTTTTTGAGGAACCTCCATACTGTTTTCCATAGTGGCTGCATCAATTTACATTCCCACCAATAGTGTAGGAGGGTCCCCTCTTCTCCACACCCCTTCCAGCATTTATTTCTAGACATTTTAATTATGGCCATTCTGACCACTACGAGGTGATAACTCACTGTAGCTTTGATTTGCATTCTCTAATGATTAGCGATGTGGAGCGTCTTTTCAGGTGCCTCTTGGCCATCTGTATGTCTTTGGAGAAATGTCTATTTAGACCTTCTGCCTATTTTTTAATGTTTTTTCTTTTTTGAGTTGTATGAGCTCTTTGTATATTTTAGAATTAAGCCCTTGTTGGTCGCGTCATTTGCAGGTATTTTCACCCAAACAGTGAGCACAAGTTCTGGAACAACGGGATACCCACATGCAGAAGAATAAAGTTGGACCCTTACCTCCCCCCACCCCATATACAAAATCAACGCAAAATGGACCAAAGGCCTAGATGCAAGAACCAAAATTATAAAACTCTTAGAAGAAAACATGAGAGTAAATCTTCATGACCTTGGATTTGGTCATGATTTCTTAGATCTACCAAAAGCACAAGCAACAAAAGACAAAATAGATGAATTGGATTTCCTCAAAGTGAAAAACAGTTGTGTATAAAAGGAGCAAGGAATAAGATAATCCACCATCCAAAATGGCCCAAGATGTTCGCAAACCATGTATCTGATAAAGGACTAGCCCAGCAGCCAAGCCCCCGGTGGTCCAGGGGAGTGTCTGTGCGGCCCCTCCCGTCCTCGGTGATCAGGGGATTTCAGGCCCCACAGCACCCGAGGGGTGGACACGGGTCATCCTCAGCACCCTCAGGGAGTGAGTGCTGGATGGTTTTGAGCCCAGATGCCCTCCCATTACTGCCCTCAAAGGGTGAAGGCTTCAGCATGCTTCCAGAAGGACACAGAGTATTTGCAAGTCTTTGAGAACCAAGGGGACAGTCTTCACTTTTCTGAAAGGGCATCTTATTATTTCACGGCATGACCATTTTCAATCTGGCTCTCAGGGGTGCCCTCCCACCTCCCTGATTTCTCTGAGAGTGGCCATGGGGGTTTATCTGTCCCCAGTCCCCACACCAGGTGACAAGGCCAGTGGGGCCAGACCCTGGTGGTCCTTAGCTTCGCTGGAGACTAACCCAGACTCTCAGCCTGCGATTGAATGTGGATGCCCCTGCTTCTCCCCATCACCTATTCTCATCTCTTCCTCTGTCTCCCTTCCTCTTGCTTTTCAGTCTCAGGTTTACCTGACGGCCACCACTCACAGCTCCTGCAGAGCCCAGAGATTTCTCCTGGAAGGAAAGGTTCTGGAAAATCAGAGGGATAAATAAAGGATGCAGCTGATTCCCGCCTTGTGCTGACGCCCAAGAGGGTGAGGAGAGTCAGTGTTTTCTCATTAGAACTTTAAATCCTCCAAGTAATAGATCATTGGGGGGCATCCAGTGTCTCCTGCTCATTCTAATAATGTCATTCCTAGATTTTAGTGTGGTAAGTAATTTATATTATAAATATGCTGAGGGGGATATCCATTTAAAAAATGTTAGAGGTAACTCCAAGGGATTTACAACAAACAAGGACACAGAACCCTGTGTCCAGACACTGGCTGAGAGACTCCTACCCTGACCGCAGCCCCCTGGAGGGCAGAGTGGCCATGACTCTCCTCCCGCAGGTGAGCCTACACAGGCACATCCCACGTGGGACCACTGCATCGCAGAATCTTAGAGTGGCTGATGGCAGGCAGCTGGCTAGAGATGCGAACAAGATAAAACTGCCCGGAAGCCTGGGACAACCCCGGGGTGAGGCCTTAGGAAGGGCCAGTGTCAGAGATAACTTGAAGAGAGTTCAGGCTGTTAAGGACATCGTCAGAGATGCACTTAGGGACATATTCAGGGCCTTAGTTATGGACAGGATCAGGGCATTATTTAGTGACAGCTCAGACTATAAGGGACAGCATCAGGGCCTAACTTAGGGACAGTGTCAGTGCTTCACTTAGAGATAACGTGAGAGCCTTAGTTAGACACAGTTCAGGCTGTTACTTAGGGATATCTTCAGGGCCTTAGAGCCAGCATCATGGCCATAATTAGAACCAGTGTCAGGGCATTAGTTAGGGCCAAAACTAGGGTGTTAGTTAGGGAAAGAGTCAGGTCATTAGTTACAGACAGTGTCAGGGTTTTAGGTAGGGACAGCGGCAAGTCCTTAGTTAAGGTGTGAGGCCTCACTTAGGGGCAGCATAAGGATGTTAGTTAGGGAGAGTCAGGACATTAGAATTTCAGATTCTGAGGTAGAGACAGCATCAGGGCCTTAGTTAGGGACAGCATCAGAGACTTACCTAAGGACATATTCAGGGCCTTAGTTATGGACAGGATCAGGGTGATACAGAGGAACACCTAAGGGTATTAAGGACATCTTCAGGGCCTCAATTAGGGACAGCATCAGGGTGTTAGGGAAAGAGTCGGCCGTTACTATAGACAGTGACAGTGCCTCAGGTAGAGACATCATCACAGCCTTAGTTAGGAAGAGGGTCAGGGCCTTGGGGAGGGACAGGGTCAGGCCAACAGTGAGGAACATCTAAGGCTATTAGGGACATCGTCAAGGCCTTAGACTGGGCCAGCATCAGGGCTGTAGTGTCGACCAGTGTCAGGGCATTAATGAAGGACAGAATTAGGGTGTTAGTTAGGGTAAGAGTCAGGTCATTAGTTACAGACAGTTTTAGGGCCTCAGGTAGAATCGGCATCAAGGCCTTAGTTAGGAAGAGCATCAGGGCCTCAGTTAGGTTCAGCATCAGGACGTTAGTTAGGGACAGTGTTGTCAGGCCCTCAGCGATCACTTGAGGGCCATCGTAAGAGACAGTGTAGGCCGTTAGTTAGGGACACTACAGAGACTTTCTTAGGGGTATATTCAGGGCCTTACGAAGAGAATCAGGGTGTTATTTTGTGACCGCTTAGGCACTAAGGGACAGCATCAAAGCCTAAGTTAGGGAGGGTGTCAGCGTCTTGGGGATAGTGTTAGAGACTTTGTAAGTTATAGCTTAGGCCATTAGCTAGGGACAGTGTCAGGGGCTTATTAAGGGCAGTGTCAGAGACTTAATGAGGGACATCTTCAGGGCCTTAGTTATGGACAGGATCAGGTCCATACTTGGGACCAGTGTCAGGCCGTTATTTAGGGGCAGTGTCAGGGCCTTCTGTAGAGACAGCATCAAGACCGTTAGTTAGGAAGAGGGTCAGGGCCTTAGGACAGGGTCAGAGACGTCCTCAGGCACATATTCAGGGCCTTAGTAATGGACAGGATCAGGACCCCAGTGAGGGACATCTAAGTCTATTAGGGACATCGTCAGGGCCTTAGATACGGTCAGCGTCAGGGCCGTAGTTAGGACCAGTGTCAGGGCGTTATTTAGGGACAAAATTAGGATGTTAGTTAAGGAAAAAGTCAGGAAATTAGTTACGGACAGTGTCAGCTTCTCAGATAGAGACTCAAGGTCTTAGGGCATCAGCATCTCAGGTAGGAGCTGTATCAGGCCGTTTCTTAAAGACAGTGTCAAGGCCTTAATTAGGGAGAGTGTCAGGGACTCAGAGAAAAACTTGAGGGCCTTAGTAAGAGACACTTCAGGCTGTTCATTAGGGACATCATCAGGGCGTTATGGACAGGGTCAGGGTATTAGTGAAAGACAGCTCAGGCAATTAGGCACACCGTCAGGGCCTTGGGTAGGGGCAGCGTCACGGAGTAGTTGGGGAAAGAGTGAGGCCGTTAGGTAAAGACAGACTCAGGGCCTTAGTTAGAGACAGTGACAGGTTCTTCATTAGGGACACTATCATGGCCTCAGTTAAAGATAACTTGAGGGTCTTAGTTAGAGATAGTGTCAGGGACTTAGTTATGGACATCATTAGGGCCTCAGTTAGAGGTAATTTGAGGGCCTTAGTAAGAGACATTTTGGGTCATTAGTGACATTGTCTGGACCTTAGTGTCGTCTTCAGTACATCATTTACGGGCCGCATCAGGGCATTAATGAGGGACAGCTCAAGTTATAGGGACCGTATCAGGGTCTTAGTTAGGGACTGTGTCAGGACCTTTGTTAGGGAAAGAGTGAGGCCACTAGTTACAGACAGACTCAGGGCCTTAGTTAGAGACAGCCTCAGTCCTTAATTAGGGGGAGTGTAAGGGCCTCAGTTAAAGATAAGTTGAGGGCCTTTGTTAAGGACAGCCTCCAGGCCTCAGTTAGGGACAGGTTCACGGCCTCGGGACTAAATTCAGGGCCTTAGTTAGGAACAGCATCAGGGATTTAGTTATCATAAGAGGCTCGACATTAGCTAAAGACAAGGTTAGGTTAAGGTCTAGGGATAGCGTCAGGAAATGACCTAGGGATAGTGTCAAGGCAATAGCTACTTACAGCATCATTGTCTAATTTAGGACCAGTGTCAGGGCTTTAGGTAGGGACAGCATCAGAGCCTGACTTAGGGAGAGCGACAGGGCCTGAGTGAGGCCTAGCGTCAGGCCCTTAGCTGGGGACACTGTCAGGGCATGATGTAGGAGCAGATTCAGGGCCTTTGTTGGATCAGCAATAGGGTCTTAGTTAAAGACATGATCAGGGCCTGAGGTAGTCACAGCGACAAGGCCTCAGGTAGGCATAGCTTCAGGGCCTGAGTTAGGCACAGCCTTAGGTCTTCACTTAGGGACAGCGACAGGACTTTCTTAGGGACAGTGTCAGGCCCTTGGTTAGGAATGGGTCAGGATATTAGCTCAGGATAGTGTCCGGATTTTAGTTATTGCCGGTAGCAGGGCCTATATTAGGGACAGATTCCGGGCCTTAGTCAGAGACAGTGTCAGGGCCTTAGTTAGGACTAGTCTGGGCCTTAGTTAGGGAGAGCATTAAGGCTTCAGTGAGGATAAGAGGCAGGAAATTAGCTCAGGACAGAGTCAGCTTCCAGGCCAGTGATAGTGTCAGGAAATGAGCTAGGGGTAGCATGAGGATGTTAGTTACTGAGAGCATCAGGGCCTTAGTTAGGACCAGTGTCAGGGCTTGATGTAGGGGTAGCGTCAGAGCCTAACTATGGTACGGCAACAGGGCCTAAGTGAGGCCTACCTCTAGGGCCTGAGTGAGGGACAGTGTCAGGGCATGACCTAGGAGCAGGATAAGGGCCTCTGTAGGATCAGCATTGGGGTCTTCGTTAAAGACATTCTCAGGGCGTCTGTTAGGGACATCCTCAGGGTGTCACTTAGGGGCAGGGTCAGGGCTTACTCTGGGACAGGTTCAGGACCTTGGTAAGACATGGGTCAGGATATTAGCTCAGGATAATGTCAGGACTTTAGATATTGATGGCCGCAGGGCCTTAGAGACAGTGTCAGGGCCTGACTTAGGACGAGTATCAGAGCCTTTGTAAGGTACAGTGTCAGGGACTGAGTTAGGTGTTGTGTCAGGGCCTAAGTTAGGACCAGCCTCCAGGCCTCAGTTAGGGACAGGTTCACGGCCTCGGGACCAATTTCGGGGCCATAGTTAGGGACAGCATCAGGGATATAGTTAGTATAGGAGACTCGACCTTAGTTAAAGGCAAGGTTAGGTTAAGGTCTAGGGATAGTGTCAGGACATGACCTAGGGATAGTGCCAAGATCTTAGTTACTTAGAGCATCAGGGCCGAATTTAGGACAAGTGTCAGGGCTTCAGGTAGGGACAGCCTCACAGCCGGACTTAGGAAGAGTGACAGGGCTTGAGTGAGGCCTAGCGTCAGGGCCTTAGCTAGGGATAGTGTCAGGGCATGACTTAGGAGCAGCATAAGGGCCTCGGTGGGATCAGCCTCAGGAGCTTTGCTAAAGCCATTATCAGGGCCTCTGTTAGGGACAGCGTCAGGGCTTACTTAGGGACAGTTTCAGGACCTTGGTAAGAGATTGGTCAGGAAATTAGTTCAGGATAGTGTCAGGACATTAGATATTGAGGGCAGCAGGGCCTTAGTTAGAGACAGTGTCAGGGCCTGCGTTAGGACTAGCATCAGAGCCTCTGTTAGGTACCGTGTCAGGGCCTGAGTTAGGAATAGTGTTAGGGCTTTAGTGAGGGACAGTTCTGGGCCGGATTTAGGATGAGCATCTAGGCCTTAGTTAGGGACATTGTCAGGGCCTTGGGACTAAATTCAGTGTCTGTGTTAGGCACAGTGTAAGGGCTTCAGTTAGCATAAGAGGCAGGACATTTGCTAGGGACAGGGTTAGCGTAAAGTTTATGGATCGTGTCAGGAAATGACCTAGGGATAGTGTCAAGACCTTAGTCACTGAGAGTATCAGGGCCTTATTTAAAACCAGTATCATGGCTTCAGGTAGGGACAGCGTCAGAGCCTGACTTAGGGAGAGCGACAGGGCCTGAGCGAGGCCTAGCGTCAGGCCCTTAGCTGGGGACACTGTAAGGCATGATGTAGGAGCAGATTCAGGGCCTTTGTTGAATCAGCAATAGGGTCTTAGTTAAAGACATGATCAGGGCCTGAGGTAGTCACAGCGACAAGGCCTCAGGTAGGCATAGCTTCAGGGCCTGAGTTAGGCACAGCCTTAGGTCTTCACTTAGGGACAGCGACAGGGCTTTCTTAGGGACAAGGTCAGGCCCTTGGTTAGGAATGGGTCAGGATATTAGCTCCGGATAGTGTCCGGATTTTAGTTATTGCCGGTAGCAGGGCCTATATTAGGGACAGATTCCGGGCCTTAGTCAGAGACAGTGTCAGGACCTTAGTTAGGAGTAGTCAGGGCCTTAGTTAGGGAGACCATTAGGGCTTCCCTGAGGATAAGAGGCAGGAAATTAGCTTGGGACAGAGTCAGCTTCCAGGCCAGGGATAGTGTCAGGAAATGAGCTAGCGATACAGCGTGAAGACATTGGTTACTGAGAGCATCAGGGCCTTAATCAGGACCAGTGTCAGGGCTTGATGTAGGGATAGCGTCAGAGTCTAACTAAGGTACGGCAACAGGGCCTAAGTGAGGCCTAGGTTTAGGGCCTGAGTTAGGGACAGTGTCATGGCCTTGGGACTAAATTCAGGGCCTGAGGTATTCACAGCATAAGGGCTTCAGTTAGCTTAAGAGGCAGGACATTTGCTAGGGACAAGGTTAGGGTAAAGTTTAGGGATCGTGTCAGGAAATGACCTAGGGCTAGTGACAAGACCTTAGTTACTGATAGTATCAGGGCCTTATTTAGGAGCAGTGTCAGAGCTTCAGGTAGGGACAGCATCAGAGCCTGACTTAGGGAGAGCGACAGGGCCTGAGTGAGGCCTAGCGTCAGGCCCTTAGCTGGGGACACTGTCAGGGCATGATGTAGGAGCAGATTCAGGGCCTTTGTTGGGTCAGCAATAGAGTCTTAGTTAAAGACATGATCAGGGCCTGAGAGAGTCACAGCGACAAGGCCTCAGGTAGGCATAGCTTCAGGGCCTGAGTTAGGCACAGCCTCAGGCCTTCACTTAGGGACAGTGACAGGGCTTTCTTAGGGACAGTGTCAGGCCCTTGGTTAGGAATGGGTCAGGATATTAGCTCAGGATACTGTCCAGATTTTAGTTATTGCCGGCAGCAGGGCCTATATTAGGGACAGATTCCGGGCCTTAGTTTGAGACAGTGTCAGGGCCTTAGTTAGGACTAGTCTGGGCCTTAGTTAGGGAGAGCATTAAGGCTTCAGTGAGGATAAGAGGCAGGAAATTAGCTCGGGACAGAGTCAGCTTCCAGGCCACGGATAGTGTCAGGAAATGAGCTAGGGATAGCGTGAAGACATTAATTATTGAGAGCATCAGGGCCTTAGTTGGGGCCAGTGTCAGGGCCTTAATCACAACCAGTGTCAGGGCTTGATGTAGGCAGTGTCAGAGCCTAACTAAGGTATGGCAACAGGGCCTAAGTGAGGCCTATCTCTAGGGCCTGAGTGAGGGACAGTGTCAGGGCATGACCTAGGAGCAGGATAAGGGCCTCTGTAGGATCAGCATTAGGGTCTTCGTTAAAGACATTCTCAGGGCCTCACTTAGGGGCAGGGTCAGGGCTTACTTTGGGACAGTTTCAGGACCTTGGTAAGACATGGGTCAGGATATTAGCTCAGGATAATGTCAGGACTTTAGATATTGACGGCAGCAGGGCCTTAGAGACAGTGCCATGGCCTGACTTAGGACAAGCATCAGAGCCTTTGTTAGGTACAGTGTCAAGGACTGAGTTAGGAATAGTGTTAGGGCCTCAGGGACAGTGTCAGGGCCGGATTTAGGACAAGCATCTAGGCCTTAGTTAGGGACAGTGTCAGGGCCTTGGGACTAAATTCGGGGTCTGAGTTAGACACAGCATAAGGTCTTCAGTTAGCGTAAGAGGCAGGACAGTTGCTAGGGACAGGGTTAGGGTAAAGTTTAGGGATCGTGTCAGGAAATGACCTAGGGATAGTGTCAAGACCTTAGTTACTGAGAGTATCAGGGCCTTATTTAGGACCAGTATCATGGCTTCAGGTAGGGACAGCATCAGAGCCTGACTTAGGGAGAGTGACAGGGCCTGAGTGAGGCCTAGCGTCAGGCCCTTAGCTGGGGACACTGACAGGGCATGATGTAGGAGCTGCATCAGGGCCTTTGTTGGGTCAGCAATAGGGTCTTAGTTAAAGACATGATCAGGGCCTGAGAGAGTCACAGCGACAAAGCCTCAGGTAGGCATGGCTTCAAGGCCTGAGTTAGGCACAGCCTTAGGTCTTCACTTAGGGACAGCGACAGGACTTTCTTAGGGACAGTGTCAGGCCCTTGGTTAGGAATGGGTCAGGATATTAGCTCAGGATAGTGTCCGGATTTTAGTTATTGCCGGTAGCAGGGCCTATATTAGGGACAGATTCCGGGCCTTATAGAGACAGTGTCAGGGCCTTAGCTAGGACTAGTCTGGGCCTTAGTTAGGGAGAGCATTAAGGCTTCAGTGAGGATAAGAGGCAGGAAATTAGCTCGGGATAGAGTCAGCTTCCAGACCAGGGATAGTGTCAGGAAATGAGCTAGGGATAGCGTGAAGACCTTAGTTATTGAGAGCATCAGGGCCTTAGTTAGGAACAGTGTCAGGGCCTTAATCAGGACCAGTGTCAGGTCTTGATGTAGGGACAGCATCAGAGCCTAATTAAGGTACGGCGACAGGGCCCCGTGAGGCCTATCTTTAGGGCCTGAGTGAGGGACAGTGTCAGGGCATGACGTAGGAGTAGTATAAGGGCCTCTGTAGGATCAGCCTTAGGGTCTTCGTAAAAACCATTCTCAGGGCCTCTGTTAGGGACATCCTCAGGGCCTCACTTAGGGACAGCGTCAGGGCTTACGTAGGGACAGTTTCAGGACCTTGGTAAGACGTGGGTCAGGATAGTAGCTCAGGATAGTGTTAGGACATTAGATATTGATGGCAGTAGGGCCTTAGTTAGAGACAGTGTCAGGGCCTGCGTTAGGACTAGCATCAGAGCCTCTGTTAGGTATCGTGTCAGGGCCTGAGTTAGGAATAGTGTTAGGGCATTAGTGAGGGACAGTTCTGGGCCGGATTTAGGATGAGCATCTAGGCCTTAGTTAGGGACAGTGTCCTGGCCTTGGGCCTAAATTCAGTGTCTGTGTTAGGCACAGTGTAAGGGCTTCAGTTAGCATAAGAGGCAGGATATTTGCTAGGGACAGGGTTAGGGTAAAGTTTATGGGTCATGTCAGGAAATGACCTAGGGATAGTGTCAAGACCTTAGTCACTGAGAGTATCAGGGCCTTATTTAGGACCAGTATCAAGGATTCAGGTAAGGACAGCATCAGAGCCTGACTTAGGGAGAGTGACAGGGCCTGAGTGAGGCCTAGCGTCAGGCCCTTAGCTGGGGACACTGTAAGGGCATGATGTAGCAGCAGCATCAGGGCCTTTGTTGGATCAGCAGTAGGGTCTTAGTTGCAAAGCAACATCCAGGCCCGGAGCCCTTCAGAGTCACTCTGTGTAGGCCGCGTGTAGTGCAACACACTGCAGTGTTTTGGGGACAGCTTGATTTACCCAGTACTCCCACATGTTCACAAACACCTTTCTAGCATGTCCAACATGCCGTGTAAGTCTGACTCATTGCCCTAGTCTGAGCTGCACTAAGAGAAACACTTGGCTTCGCATTCCATCTAAGACCTCCTACCTGAAGTCACCCTGCCTCCAAGAATAAGTCAGCTTGCGTTCCTACTGCAACTAAAGCCCAGTTCTTCGAGTAACACTGCAGGCTTTTGAAGAGGCACAGGCCCGAATTCCTACCTAGGGCGTTCCTTGGTTGACGTAGTTCACTAGATGCAGAACATCTTGCTTGGAGGAGTTGGTTCAGGGAAGGAACCAGTTGTAATCTGTGTCTCTTTTGACTTGTTAGAAAGCACAGGGATGTATGCTGCGTGTGCCCATGGAAATGGGGGCCTGATGGAACTAGCCTTGCTTTCCCATTTTGAAAGCTCCATGCATGTTGCCTTGAAGCTACCTGAAATTCACTGCTGTTGACAGAACTCTAGCCACTGTAGGCATGGCTCTGCAAAGAAAGTGAGTTTCCTCTAGCTAAACAGGGTTCTTCCATGGCTGGGGTGGGGCTCAGCCTGCCATGCTCTAGAGCTAAATGGAAACTCAACTTGAGTACTTGCCTCAAGGTAAGGCCCTGAGTAGACATGCAGAAAGGGAGGCATGCGGCTGTTTCCATGAGGTCTTCATTGGGGTTCTGCCTTATTTTAAAGAAGTACCCTTTTCAGGATTCCTATGCCCCTTGGGTGTGCATCCTTTTCCCTCCAAGGTCACTGAGAACCTCCAGACCTCTGTGGGCCTGCTGACCAAAATCGAGGCCCATAGGTCCCTTGGAGGTCCTCTGTGTATGACGAGTGATGGGCAACACATTGCACGTTACTTAAGGAGAGCTACATTGCCAGAGCACTCGAACAGCATCAGGACCACATTTATAGCCAGTCCGAGGTGCCATGGAAGTCTTCATCATGGCTCTCGTCTGAGCTGCCAGGAGAAAACACTCTGCCTAGAATTTTTCGAAGACCTCGTACCTGAAGTCACTATACTCAGGTAGGAAGTCAGCATCCTACCATGCTGTGTCGCTAATGGGACATTAAACAAGAACACTTGCCTCGAGGTAAGGCCCTGAATTGCCATGCAGAAGTGGAGGCGTGCAGCAGTTTCCATGAGGCCGTAGCCACTGCTCTGCATTATCTTAATGGCAGTATGCTTTTCAGGACACCTAGGAGCCTCGCGGGGGCACCCTCTTCCGGCAGGAACAGTGAGTACCCCCAGCCCCCCCGGGCCTGCTAAGTAACTTCCAGGCTCGTAGCCCTTTGGAGTCACTGTGTGTATGCTGAGTGTAGGGCAACACACTGCACTCTTTTTTGGGACAGCTTGATTTCCCCAGTACTCCCACAGGTTCAGGTAAACCGTTCTAGCACGTCCAACATGTCATGTAAGTCTGACTTATTGCCCTAGACTGAGCTGGACATAGAAAAATACTCGGTTCCCCATTCCATCTAGGACCTCCTACCTGAGTTCACCCTGCTTCCAGGATACGGTCGGCATGTGTTACTACCTGAACGAAAGCACAGCTCTTCATGTAACAGTACAGGCTTTTGAAGAGCCACAAGCCCGAAGTTCTACCTAGGGTGATCCTTGGTTGATGTAGTTCACTAGATGCAGAACACCTTGCTTGGAGAAGTTGATTCAGGGAAGGAACCAGTGTGTAATCGGTGTCTCTTTCGACTTGTTAGAAACAACAGGGATATATGCTGCCTGTGCCCATGAAATGGGGGCCTGATGGAACTAGCCTTGCTTTCCCATTTTGAAAGCTCCATTCATGCTGCCTTGAAACTACCTGAAATTCACTGCTGTTTACAGGCCTCTAGACACGGTAAGCATGGCTCTGAGAAGAAAATGAGTTTTCTCTAGCTAAACCGGTTGCTTCCATGGCCGGGGTGGAGCTCAGCCTGCCATGCTCTAGAGCTAAAGGGAAACTCAACGTGGGTACTTGCCTCGAGGTAAGGCCCTGAGTAGCCAGGCAGAAATGGAGGCGTGCATCTGTTTCCATGAGGTCTTATTCACGTTCTCCTTTATTTTAGAGGGAGTACCCTTTTCAGGACTCCTAAGCCCCTCAGGTGTGCATCATTTTCCCTCCAGGATCACTGAGTACCTCCAGAAATCTTGTGGGCCTGCTGAGCAAAAACGAGGCCCGTAGGTCACTCCCTCGGAGGCCCTCTGTGTATGCCAAGTGATGGGCAACACACTGCACGTTCCTTAAGGAGAGCTACATTTCCAGAGCCATCGAACTGCCTCAGGACCCCATTTGTGGCCAATCCGACGTGCCATGGAAGTCTTCGTCATGGCCGTTGTCTAGGCGACCATGAGAAAACATTCAGCTTAGAATTCTTCGAAGACTACTAACTGAAGTCACCCTATTCAAGGAGAAAGTCAGCATCCTACCATGCTCTGTCGCTCACGGGACACTCAAAGTGAGCACTTGCCTCGAGGTAAGGCCCTGAATTGCCGGGCAGAATCAGAGGGGGGCAGCAGTTCCCATGAGGCCGTAGTCACTGCTCCGCATTATCGTAATGGCAGTACGCTTTTCAGGACACCTAAGATCCTCGTGTCAGCACCCTATTGCCGACAGGAACAGTGAGTACCCCCAGGCCCCCCTAGCCCTGCAAAGCAACTTCCAGGCCCGTAGCCCTTCGGAGCCACTCCGTGTATGCCGAATATAGGGCAACACACTGCCCTCCTTCATGGGACAACTTGAAATCCCAAGCACTCCCAGAGTTTCATGAACACCGCTGTGGCACGTCCAAAATGCCGGGGAAGTCTGACTCATTGCCCTAGTTTGAGCTGCACTGAGAAAAACCCTCGGCTTCGCATTCCATCTAGGACTTCCTGCCTGAAGTCACCCTGCCTCCAGGAGAAAGTCGGCTTGCTGTCCGACTGCCACTAAAGCCCAGTTCTTCGTGTAACACTGCAGGCTTTTGAAGAGCCACAGGCCCGAGGCCTAGCTAGGGCGTACCTTGGTTGAGGCAGTTTGCTAGATGCAAAACACCCTGCTTCGAGGAGTTGATTCAGGGAAGGAACCACTGGGTAACCTGTGTCTCTTTTGACTTGTTAGAGATCACAGGGATGTATGCTGCATGTGCCCATGGAAATGGGGGCCTGATGGAACTAGCCTTGCTTTCCCATTTTGAAAGCTCCATGCATGCTGCCTTGAAGCGACCTGAAATTCACTGCTGTTGACAGGCCTCCAGCCACTGTACACCTGGTTCTGGGAAGAAAATGAATTTCCTCTATCTAAACCAGGTGCTTCCATGGCTGGTGTAGAGCTCAGCCTGCCATGCTTATTGCTAAAGGGAAACTCAAAGTGAGTACTTGCCTCGAGGAAAGGCCCTGAGTATCCGAAGAGAAAGGGAGGCATGCAGCTGTTTCCATGAGGTCTTAGTCGCTATTCTGCTGTATTTTAAAGGAAGTACCCTTTTCAGGACTCCTAGGCCCCTTGGGTGTGCATCATTTCGCTCCAGGATCACTGAGTATCTCCAGACCCCTGTGGGCCTGCTGAGCAACATCGAGGCCCATAGGTTGGTCCCTCTGAGGCCCTCTGTGTATGCCAACTGATGGGCAACACAGTGCATGTTCCTTAAGGAGAGCTACATTTCCAGAATTCTCGAACTGCCTCAGGACAACGTTTCTGGCCAGTCTGACATGCCATGGAAGTCTTCGTCATGACCGTCGTCTAAGCTGCCATGGGAAAACATTCTGCTTACAATTTTGCGAGGCGCTCGTACCTGAAGTCACTCTGCTGAAGGAAAAATTCAGCATCCTACCATGCTGTGTTGCTAACGGAACAATCTGCGTGAGCACTTGCCTCAAGGTAAGGCCCTGAATGGCCGTGCAGACGCGCAGGCTAGCAGCAGTTTCCATTGAGGCCGTAGCCGCTGCTCTGCATCATCTTAAGAGCAGAACGCTTTTCAGGACTCCTAGGAGCCTCGCGTGGGCACCCTATTCCAGGCAGGAACACTGAGTACCCCCAGGCCCCGCTGGGCCTGCTATGCAACTTCCAGGCCCATAGCCCTTCGGAGCCACTCTGTGTATGCCGAATACAGGGCCACACACTGCACTCTGTCATGGGACAGCTTGAAATTCCCAGCACTCCCAGAGCTTCACGAAAACCATTCTAGCATGTCCAAAATGCTGGGGAAGTCTGACTCATTGCCCTAGTCTGAGCTGCACTGACAAAAACCCTCGGCTTCGCATTCCATCTAGGACCTCCTCCCTGATCACCCTGCCTCCAGGAGAATGTCGGCTTGCATTCCGACTGCCACTAAAGACCAGTTCTTCGTGTAACACTGCAGGCTTTTGAAGAGCCACAGACCCGAGGCCTAGCTTCGGCGTTCCTTGTTTGAGGCAGTTTGCTAGATGCAGAACACTCTGCTTCGATGAGTTGATTCAGGGAAGGAACCACTGGGTAACCTGTGTCTCTTTTGACTTGTTAGAAACCACAGGGATGTATGCTGCGTGTGCCCATGGAAATGGGGGCCTGATGGAACTAGCCTTGCTTTCCCATTTTGAAAGCTCCATGCATGCTGCCTTGAAGCTACCCGAACTTCACTGCTGTTGACAGGCCTCTAGCCACTGTACGCCTGGTTCTGGGAAGAAAATGAGTTTCCTCTATCTAAACCAGGTGCTTCCATGGCCGGGGTGGAGCTCAGCCTGCCATGCTCTAGAGCTAAATGGAAACTCAACGTGAGTACTTGCCTCGTGGAAAGGCCCTGAGTATCCGTACAGAAAGGGAGGCATGCAGCTGTGTCCATGAGGTCTTAGTCGCTGTTCTGCTGTGTTTGAAAGGATGTACCCTTTTCAGGACTCCTAGGCCCCTCGGGTGTGCATCATTTCCCTCAAGGTTCACTGAGTATCTCCAGACCCCTGTGGGCCTGCTGAGCAAAACCGAGGCCCATAGGTCGGTCCCTCAGAGGCCCCCTGTGTATGCCGAGTGATGGGCAACACAGTGCACGTTCCTTAAGGAGAGCTACATTTCCAGAATTCTCGAACTGCCTCAGGACCACATTTCTGGACAGTCGGACCTGCCATGGAAGTCTTCGTCATGACCGTCGTCTGAGATGTCATGGGAAAACATTCTGCTTACAATTCTTTTAGGACCTCGTACCTGAAGTCACTCTGCTCAAGGAAAAATTCAGCATCCTACTGTGCTGTGTCGCTAACAGGACACTCAGCATGAGCAGTTGCTTCAAGGTAAGGCTCTGAATGGCCGTGCAGAAGCCGAGGCACGCAGCAGTTTCCATGAGGCCATAGCCACTGCTCTGCATTATCTTAACGGCAGTACGCTTTTCAGGACACATAGGAGCCTTGTGTTCGCACCTTATTCCCAGCAGGAGCACTGACTACCCCAGGCCACCCTGGGCCTGCTAAGCAACTTCCAGGCCTGTATCCCTTCGGAGCCAGTCTGTGTATGCCGAGTATAGAGCAACACACTGCCCTCCTTCATGGGATAGCTTGAAATCCCTAGTACTCCCAGAGTTTCACGAACACCGTTCTAGCACGTCCAACATGCCGGGGAAGTCTGACTCATTGCCCTAGTCTGAGCTGCACTGAGAAAAACACTTGGCTTCACATTCCATCTAGGACCTCCTGCCTGAAGTCACCCTGCCTCCAGGAGAAATTCAATTTGCGTTTCGACTGCCACTAAAGCCCAGTTGTTCGTGTAACACTGCAAGCTTTTGAAGAGCCACAGGCCTGGAAGCCTAGCTAGGGCGTACCTTGGTTGAGGCATTTCGCTAGATGCAGAACACCCTGCTTCAAGGACTTTATTCAGGGAAGGAATCACTGGGTAACCTCCGTCTCTTTTGACTTGTTAGAAACCATAGGGTTGTATGCTGAGTGTGCCCATGGAAATGGGGGCCTGATGCAACTAGACTTGCTTTCCCATTTTGAAAGCTCCATTCATGCTGCCTTGAAGCTACATGAAATTCATTGCTGTTGACAGCCCTCTAGCCACTGCAGGCCTAGTTCTGGGAAGAAAATGATTTTCCTCTCTCTAAACCAGGTGCTTCCATGGCCGGGGTGGAGTTCAGCCTGCCATGCTCTAGAACTAAAGGGAACCTCAACCTGACTACTTGCCTCGAGGGAAGGCGCTGAGTATCTGGACAGAAAGGGAGGCATGCGGCTGTTTCCATGAGGTCTAAGTCGCTGTACTGCTGTATTTTAAAGGAACTACCCTTTTCAGGACTCCTAGGCCCCTCAGGTGTGCATTATTTCACTCCAGGATCACTGAGTACCTCCAGACCCCTGAGGGACTGCTGAGCAACAACGAGGCCCATAGGTTGGTCCCTCTGAGGCCCTCTGTGTATGCCACGTGAGGGGCAACACACTGCACGTTCCTTAAGGTGAGCTATATTTCCAGAGCCCTTGAACTGCCTCAGGACCACATTTCTGGCCAGTCCGACGTGCCATGGAATTCTTTGTCATTGCCATCGTCTGAGCTGCCATGGGAAAACATTCTGCTTACCATTCTTCGATGACCTCGTACGTGAAGTCACTCTTCTCGAGGAGAAATTCAACATCCTACCATGATGTTTCGCTAACGGTACACTCAGCGTTAGCACTTGCCTCAAGGTAAGGCCCTGAATTGCCGTGCGGAAGCGGAGGCGTGCAGCAGTTTCCATGAACCCATAGCCGATGCAGTGCATTTTCTTAACGGCAGTATGCTTTTCAGGACACCTAGGAGCCTCGCGTCGGCATCGTATTGCCGGCAGGAACACTGAGTACCCCCACGTCCCCCTGGGCCTGCTAAGCAACTTCCTGGTCCGTAGCCGTTCAGAGCCACTCTGTGTATGCCGAGTGTAGGGCAACACAGTGCATGCCTTCTTGGGACTGCTTGAAATCCCCAGCATTCCCAGAGGTTCACGAACACCGGTCTAGAACGTCCAACATGCCGGGGAAATCTGACTCATTGAAAACCCTCTGCTTAGAATTCCATGAAGACCTCGTACCTGAAGTCAACCTCCTCGAGGAGAAAGTCAGCATCCTACCATGCCGTGTTGCTAGTGGGACACTCAGTGTGAGCACTTGCCTCGAGGTAACGCCTACTGCGTGCTGTGACCCATATCACCTGTGAGGACACAAGCCACAAGCATATGTTGTGTCCTGTTAGCCTCCCAGCCAGTCCCTGAAGGTGAGGGTGGCCCTGCAGACCCCAACCCTCTCCTCCATGTCTTGTAGGTGGAAGACCCACTTCTCCTTGCCATTCCAGAAGCAGTTTTGGGGCTGTCCTGGGAGGGCTTCTGGGGTTATGCAGGCTGAGCCCCTGTTGCTATCTACCCACTTCCCCACAAGAGCCTCCAGAGCAAGCAGTTTGCCCTGTTGCCTGAATGACTGCCCAGAAATTTTCTCAGGAAAGAATCAGGGGTTTTTGTAGCAGCGTCTGCAGGCAGCTCTGCATCTGGGCCCACGTTCACATCTTCTGTGTAAACACCGAGAGCCTTCCCTGACACATGCCCCCGGCTGACCACCTCAGCATGCCGACCACAGGCCCCAGTGCGGGCGTCAGACTGCCCCCCCCCGTCTCAGCCTCCGCCTCTTGTTGTCAGAGCTGCTCCAGGCCCTGCTCAAGCCCCGTGCACCCAGCTTTCACAGGGATGTCCTGCACCCCCACCTTCAGCAGGAGTTCACCTAAGTATTTAAGTGAAAGGGTCCAGAGATAAGGAAGGATGCTACAAACAAACAAACAGATGGAACCAGCTGGGACCAAGATGGCAATGAGTGTGACCTCCAACCGACCCAACCGAGTGACCCAACCGAGTCTCATCACATGTTGAATTTACTATATCAGCATATTAAGTGACACACCCACCGGCGGCCATGACTGGACATGAAGGACCAGAAACGGGTAAAAGGAGGTGGTACCTCAGCCCCTTGGAAGAAGCCCCGCCTCTTCGCCGGAAGGCCTCTTCATCCCATCACTAGCCTCCCTCCTCCTCCCTTTGTCTTTATTCTTTTTTTTTTTTTTTTTTTTTTTTGCGGTACGCGGTCCTCTCAGTGTTGTGGCCTCTTCCGTTGCGGAGCACAGGCTCCAGACGTGCAGGCTCAGCGGCCATGGCTCACGGGCCCAGCCGCTCCATGGCATGTGGGATCTTCCTGGATCGGGGCACGAATCCATGTGCCCTGCATTGGCAGGCGGACTCTCAACCACTGAGCCACCAGGGAAGCCCTCTTTGTCTTTATTCTTTAAAATTAAACCTCTCTCTCCAGGAGGGCGAGAAGGCGATCTGTGAACTCAGTTCCCGCTTCTCCACTCTTTGGCCACTGAATTGAGCCTGTGCTGTGTTGGTCTCGGCTTTGGTTCTGTTATTTGCCTACTTGAACCCACATGGGAAAAGGAAACCTCCCCCACTGAGGCAGAGCGCCTCGCAGGCTGGGGCCCGAGCAGGGTCCACAGGACTTCACCTGGTAACAGTCTGTAAGGGGACGGTGGTCTCTGCCCGCAGGGTGGGGGAGGGAACACCTACAGCCACAGCACCGGCTCCGTGGACGGCACGGCCCCTCGTGGGCCTGGACCTTGTGCTCTCGTCCCCCCACGCCTGACACCCCTGACAGTCGTGACGTGGTGACACTGGCTGCTGGGCCTCCAGTCAGGAGGGACCAGAGGCAGCACCTGGTGCCAGGTGAGACGTGCCTTTTCACGGGCAGGGGACATAGGAGATATTTGGACTTTGTGTCTAGAAAACAAACCAAATGGCTAGAAGGTGATCTGAGCTGTGGACTTGAAACCCATGTGCGCGGTGAGGGCTCCCACTGGACACTGGCTCGGGAACTTCCGCACAGGCGAGACCACACCCATGCTTCCCGCCCGACCCCTTCAGGCCTCCCTGTGGGCACAGCTGGACCTGCGCCCCTCAGGCTCCCCGACCCAGAGTCTGGAGGGCTGATGCTGGCAGGGCCTGGGGACGTGAGGGGTCCCTCCACCAATGCTGCTTGGCCCCTCCTGCCCAGTGAACAGGGGAGGGAAGCCCCGTGGAGTCTGAGGCCCAGCACAGGCGAAGCTCGCACCACCCCCCGGACCCCCAGCCCCACCCTGCTTCCTCAGGCCCACCGCCTGCCCCTCCCGGTGCCCGCGTCCCACCGACCCACATTCCCGGTGTGGACGTCCACGTGCACAAGCCGCTCCATGTCCTGTTCCCACATGGGACACCCCCATCCCTGCTTCTCCCTAATGATGGCCCGGACCCCGAATGTTCTGGGCAGGAAGAGGGCCGAGGAGGATGCCGGCCTGTCCCACCTGCCTCCAGGGGGCCCAGACACAGGGCTCGGGGGCTGCTGGGCCTTGAGGTCTGGATGCTCCCAGGTGTGGGATGAACCTGCCACTTCCCACTGGAGGTGCTCCTTCCGAGATTCGGGAAACGGGGGGACCCACCAAACGGAGCCCGTCCCCAGGCTCTGCTGCAAGTCTGCTTGGATTTGCTCTCCCGATCCTGAAGACAGACCTGCGGGAAACAGGGCCTGCGATTCCCATACTGACGGTGTTCTGTGGAATTTCCACTAGACCCCTTTCTACCCTGTTCTGAGCAAATTACTAGTCAGTTCATGCTACCATCACCCCACGAGCAGACCGGGAAGCTGAGGCTCCGAGAAGCCAAGTAATCCAGCCGGAAGCACAGCTGTGGGACACGGAGTGGGGTCTGCACCCGCCGCCCGCCCAGGGGGACTGCCCACTCCCCGCAGCGTCCACGCCTGTTCCCTTCACCCCCTCCCGGGCCAGCTCACAGAGCCTCCTCCTGGGGGGACTCACTTACCTTCTTCTAACAGGATCCGTCTCACTGTCCTGTTCTGGGATCACCCGGAAGCTTGTCACCGAAGCACGATCAGCCTCACGTCACCAGGGCAGCTTTCCTGAATCACACTCACCACCTGCACGTCCACTCCCAGCTCAGACCCAGAAAGGCCCCCTCGGCCCCGAGCCCCATGGCTCTGCCTGGGCTCCCACCTCCTCCTGCCTGGTCTGTCCGTCTCATGTCCCCTGCAGCGTCACCAGGAGCTCCCACCTGCCCCAGACAGGCTGTCTGCTCTGTCCTGGGGAAGCCTCCGTGGTGTCAGGTGGAAGACACAAGAGGTACCCGTGGGGCCTCCCTCATGCAGCACAGTGGCCAGCACCTGCCTACTGACCTCATCACTCTAGATGGACAGGGGTTCAGGGGGCCCGTGGCATCTCCCGGTTCTCATCTCATCCCAGCACTGCCCACAGGGAAGTTGCTAAGCAACTCAGTGTCGGCTGTACAGAGAGGGCGCTCACACACACGCCCCCCCCAGCCCACGGGGCTCTCGTGGCCAGGCCCCTCCCCGGGTATGGAGCTCACCTGGGCCGGCACCCAGCAGCCCACGGGGCTCTCGTGGTCCGGCCCCTCGCAGGGTACGGAGCTCACCTGGGCAGGAACCCAGCAGCCCACGGGGCTCTCGTGGTCCGGCCCCTCGCAGGGTACGGAGCTCACCTGGGCAGGAACCCAGCAGCCCACGGGGCTCTCGTGGTCCGGCCCCTCCCAGGATACGGACCCCCCCTGGGCAGGTACCCTGGCAGGGCTGGACACACAGGAACCGTGCACATAGCCCTCATTGCAGAGCACCCCCAGCCCACCTGTCGGTCAGAGCTGACACAGAGCACCTCAGAGCAGGACCTGAACTAACAAACAGCAGCTCCAGTCTGTGACCCTGGGCTTCACTCTGTGTGGTCTCCTTCCGCCTGGTCTTCCAGAGTCTTCCACTGCAGCCGGGGCACCAGGCCTCTGTCTCCACCCACCACCCCTCCTCTCCCTGACTCCTGGGTTCCTCTCATTAGGAGAGGGTCTTCTTGAAGTTGTCTCCCACTCACGGGCCAGATAAAATGATTAGAAAACAAGCCAGAGCTGCAGCCCCTTGTCTATCCTGACTCAGGAGCCCACACCTGTTCCTTGGACCTGGCCAGTTCAGCAAGGTCCATTTTCTGCAACTGTGAGCCCCTGAGGGGTGATGATTGGCTGACCTGGGCAGCCTTACCGTGCCGGCCAGCCCTCCCCAGGTGTGCCTGGGTTGAGGTCAATATAAACACCGCTCCAGGCAGCAAGGGCCCCTGTAGCTGTGCCTGACGCCATATTCTCTGCCCCGTCAGCAGTGTCGGGGCTGGGCTGGTGGGTGGGAGTGAGGGGCCACGGCTTTGTGGGTGGCCTGGTGTGAGTGGGCTCTGCTGGACTTTCTGCAGGAGTTGCCAAGCTGCTACCTGCTAAAGAAGAGGATGTGTCACCCGTAACTGCCACTGGAATTTCTCCCTGGGCAGAGGTGAGGAAGGAGAAAAGCAGTGGGGGCCTGGACAGGAGGGGTATCTCAGGCAGGGAAATGGAAAGCTTCCAGAAGAGCGCCCGGGGCCAGGACCATCCTGGCTGGCCTGCAGACACCAAGTCGGCCAGCGTGCTGTCGCTGGTGTGGCTCCACGGCCCTTCCTGTAGGCTTTCAAGTCCTTGTACATATTCAGGTGTTTTACCTGGGAAGGGTGGGAACAGTTCAGCAGCAACTGGCCTGGGGCTCAGCTCACGTTTACTCACAGACGCCTCGGCACGGTCCCCCAGGCTTGCAATGAGGACACTCCTTTGGGGGGGGGGCTGCTGGCTGCATGCGAGACGATTCCCCACCTCTGACCAACTTCAGAATTGTCTACCACTGGAGCAAGTGCCCTGATAGGGTTTTCATCTGTATAACTGGTGGGTTCTGTTTTTTTTTTCTTTTTTGGTTCAAGGTAGGTTTTATTCCTCTTTTTTGTACTTATAGATATAAGCATGGAAATAATTCATTCATATAAATACATGTATGTGAAGGGAATAACTTTTTTCCGTTTTTTAAAAAATTTTATTTTTCATTTTATTTTATTTATTTTTTATACAGCAGGTTCTTATTGGTTATCTATTTTATACATATAAATGTATACATGTCAATCCCAATCTCCCAACTCCTCCCACTGCCACCCCCCACGGCTTTCCCCTCTTGGTGTCCATACATTTGTTCTCTACATCTGTGTCTCTATTTCTGCCCTTCAAACCGGTCCATCTGTACCATTTTTCTAGGTTCCACATATATGCGTTAATATACAATATTTGTTTTTCTCTTTCTGACTTACTTCACTCTGTATGACAGTCTCTAGATCCATCGACGTCTCTACAAATGACCCAATTTCATTCCTTTTTATGGCTAATAGTCCATTTTATATATGTACCACATCTTTATCCATTCGTCTGTCTGTGGGCATTTAGGTTGCTTCCATTACCTGGCTATTGTAAATAGTGCTGCAATGAACATTGTGGTGAATGTGTCTTTTTGATTTATGGTTTTCTCTGGGTATATGCCCAGTAGTGGGTTGCTGGATCATATGGTAATTCTATTTTTAGTTTTTTAAGGAACCTCCATACTGTTCTCCATAGTAACTGTATCAATTTACATTCCCACCAATTGTGGAAGAGGGTTCCTTTTCTCCACACTCTCTCCAGCATTTGTTGTTTGTAGATTTTCTGATGATGCCCATTCTAACAGGTGTGAGGCGATACCTCATTGTAGTTTTGATTTGCATTTCTCTAATAATTAGTGATGTAGAGCAGCTTTTCATGTGCTCCTTGGCCATCTCTACGTCTTCTTGGAAGAAATGTCTATTTAGATCTTCTGCCCATTTTTGTATTGGGTTGTTTGTTTTTTTAATATTGAGCTGCATGAGCTGTTTATATATATTGGAGATTAATCCTTTGTCCATTGATTCATTTGCAAATATATTCTCCCATTCTGAGGGTTGTCTTTTTGTCTTGTTTGTAGTTTCCATTGCTTTGCAAAAGCTTTTACGTTTCATTAGGTCCCATTTGTTTAGTTTTCTTTTTTATGGCATTACTCTAGGAGGTGGATCAAAAAAGATCTTGCTGTGATTTATGTTAGAGTATTCTTCCTATGTTTTCCTCTAAGAGTTTTATACTGTCCAGTCTTACATTAAGGTCTCTAATCCATTTTGAATTTATTTTTGTTTATGGTGTTAGGGGGTGTTCTAATTTCATTCTTTTACATGTAGCTGTCCATTTTTCCCAGCACCACTGATTGAAGACACTGTCTTTTCTCCATTGTATAGTCTTGCCTACTTTGTCATAGATAAGTTGACCATAGGTGTATAGGTTTATCTCTGGGCTTTCTTTCTTTCATTTTTTTTTTCCTTTTACACCTTTATTGGAGTATAATTGCTTTACAATGGAGTGTTAGTTTCTGCTGTATAACAAAGTGAATCAATTATACATATGCATATATCACCATATCCCCTCCCTCTTGCATCTCCCTCCCACCCTCCATATCCCACCCCTTTAGGTGGTCGCAAAGCACCGAGCTGATCTCCCTGTGCTATGCGGCTGCTTCCCACTAGCTATCTATTTTACGTTTGGTAGTGTATATATGTCCATGGCACTCTCTCACTTCGTCCCAGCTTACCCTTCCCCCTCCCCGTGTCCTCAAGTCCTTTCTCTACGTCTGTGTCCTTAATCCTGTCCTGCCCCTAGGTTCTTCATAAACTTTTTTTCTTTAGATTCCATATATCTCTGTTAGCACACGGTATTTATTTTTCTCTTTCTGACTTACTTCACTGTGTAGGACAGACTCTAAGTCCATCCCCCTCACTACAAATAACTCAGTTTTGTTTCTTTTTATGGCTGAGTAATATTCCATTTATATATGTGCCAGATATTCTTTATCCATTCATCTGTCGATGGACACTTAGGTTGCTTCCATGTCCTGGCTATTGTAAGTAGAACTGCAATGAACATTGTTGTATATAACTCTTTTTGAATTATGGTTTTCTCAGGGCAAATGCCCAGTAGTTGGATTGCTGGGTCGTATGGTACTTCTATTTTTAGTTTTTTCAGGAACCTCTATACTGTTATCCCTAGTGGCTATAGCAATTTACATTCCCAGCAACAGTGCAAGAGCGTTCCCTTTTCTCCAGTAAATGCCTCTCCAACATTTATTGTTTGTAGATTTTTTGATGATGGCCATTCTGACTGCTGGGAGGTGATACCTCACTGTAGTTTTGATTTGCATTTCTCTAATGATTAGTGATGTTCAGCATCCTTTCATGTGTTTGTTGGCAATCTGTATATCTTCTTTGGAGAAATGTCTATTTAGGTCTTCTGCCCATTTTTGGATTGTGTTGTTTGTTTTTGTGATATTGAGCTACACGAGCTGCTTGTAAATTTTGGAGATTAATCTTTTGTCATTTGCTTCATTTGAAAACATTTTCTCCCATTCTGAGGGTTGTCTTTTCGTCTTGTTTATGTTTTCCTTTGCTGTGCAAAAGCTTTGAAGTTTCATTAGGTCCCATTTGTTTATTTTTGTTTTTATTTCCACTTCTCTAGGAGGTGGGTCAAAAAGGATCTTGCTGTGATTTATGTCATAGAGTGTTCTGCCTATGTTTTCCTCTAATAATTTTATAGTGTCTGGTCTAACATTTAGATCTCTAATCCATTTTGAGTTTATTTTTGTGTATGGTGTTATGGAGTGTTTTAATTTCATTCTTTTACGTGTAGTTGTCCAGTTTTCCCAGCACCACTTACTGAAGAGACTGTCTTTTCTTCATTGTATATCTTTGCCTCCTTTGTCATAGATGAGTTAGCCATAGGTACGTAGGTTTATCTCTGGGCTTTCTATCTTGTTCAATTGATCTATATTTCTGTTTTTGTGCCAGTACCATATAGTCTTGATTAATGTAGCTTTGTAGTATAGTCTGAAGTCAGGAAGTCTGATTCCTCCAGCTCTTTTAATTTCCCTCAAGACTGCTTTGGCTATTCGGGGTCTTTTGTGTCTCCATACAAATTTTAAGATTTTTTTGTTCTAGTTCTGTAGAAAATGCCAGTGGTATTTGATAGGGATTGCATTGAATCTGTAGCTTGCTTTGGGTACTATAGTCATTTTCACAATATTGATTCTTCTAATCCAAGAACATGGTTTATACCTCCATATGTTTATATCATCTTTGATTTCTTTCAGCAGTGTCTTATAGTTTTCTGAGTACAGGTCTTTTACCTCCTTATGTAGGTTCATTCCTCCGTATTTTATTCTTTTTGTTGCAATGGTGAATGAGATTGTTTCCTTAATTTCTCTTTCTGATCTTTCATTGTTAGTGTATAGGAATGCAAGAGATTTCTGTGCATTAATTTTGTATCCTGCAACTTTACCAAATTCGTTGATTAGCTCTAGTAGTTTTCTGGTGGCATCTTTAGGATTCACTATGTGTAGTATCATGTCATTTGCAAACAGTGACAATTTTACTTCTTCTTTTCCAATTTGTATTCCTTTTATTTCTTTTTCTTCTCTGATTACTGTGTCTAAGACTTCCAAAACTATGTTGAGTAATAGTGGTGAGAGTGGACATCCTTGTCTTGTTCCTGATCTTAGAGGAAATGCTTTTAGTTTTTCACTATTGAGAATGATGTTTGCTGTGGGTTTGTCATATACTGCTTTTATTATGTTGAGGTAGATTCCCTCTATGCCCACTTTTTGGAGACTTTTAATCATAAATTGGTGTTGAATTTTGTCGAAAGCTTTTCCTGCATCTATTGGGATGATCATATTTTTATTCCACAATTAGTTAATATGGTGTATCACATTGATTGATTTGTGTATATTGAAGAATTCTTGCATCCCTGGGATAAACCCCACCTGATCATGGTGCATGATCCTTTTAATGTGTTGTTCAATTCTGTTTCCTAGTATTTTGTTGAGGATTTTTACATCTATATTAATCAGTGATATTGGTCTCTAATTTTCTTTTTCTGTAGTATCTTTGTCTGGTTTTGGTATCAGGGTGATGGTGGCCTCATATAATGAGTTTGGGAGTGTTCCTTCCCCTGAAAAGTTCTGAAGAGTTTGAGAAGATTGGGTGTTAGCTCTTGTCTAAATGTTTGATAGAATTCACCTCTGATGCCATCTAGTTCTGGACTTTTGTTTGTTGGAAGATTTTTAATCACACTTTCAATTTCATTACTTGTGATTGGTCTGTTCATATTTTCTATTTCTTCCCGGTTCAGTCTTGGAAGGTTATACCTTTCTAAGAATTTGTCCATTTCTTCCAGGTTGTCCATTTTATTGGCATAGAGTTGCTTGTAGAGGTCTCTTAGGATGCTTTGTATTTCTGTGGTGTGTGTTACAACTTCTCCTTTTCATTTCCAATTTTATTGATTTGAGTCCTCTCCCTCTTTTACTTGAGTCTGGCTAAAGGTTTATCATTTTTGTTTATCTTCTCAAAGAACCAGCTTTTAGTTTTATTGATCTTTGCTATTGTTTTTATTTCATTTATTTCTGCTCTGATCTTTATGATTTCTTTCCTTCTATTAACTTTGGGTTTTGTTCTTCGTTCTCTAGTTCCTTTAGGTGTAGGGTTAGATTGTTTATTTGAGATTTTTCTGGTTTCTTGAGGTAGGCTTTTATTGCTATAAACTTCCCTCTTAGAACTGTTTTTGCGCATGCCATAGGTTTTGGATCATCGTGTTTTTGTTGTCATTTGTCTGTAGGTAGTTTTTGATTTCCTCTTTGATTTCTTCAGTGATCTCTTGGTTATTTAGAAACGTATTGTTTAGCCTCCATGTGTTTGTTTTTTTTACGTTATTTTCCCTGTAATTGATTTCTAATCTCATAGCATTGTGGTCGGAACAGCTGCTTGATATGATTTCAGTTTTCTTAAATTTACTGAGGCTTTATTTGTGACCCAAGATGTGATCTATCCCGGAGAATGTTCTGTGTGCCATTGAGAAGAACTTGTAGTCTGCTGTTTTTGGATGGAATGTCCATTAAATCTATCTGGCCTATTGTGTCATTTAAAGCTTGTGTTTCCTTATTAATTTTCTGTCTGGATGATCTCCATTGGTGTAAGTGAGGTGTTAAAGTCCCTTGCTATTATTGTGTTACTGTTGATTTCCTCTTTTATAGCTGTTAGCAGTTGCCTTATATATTGAGGTGTTCCTGTGTTGGGTACATATATATTTATAATTGTTATATCTTGGATTGATCCCTTGATCATTATGTAGTGTCCTTCCTTGTCTCTTGTAACATTCTTTATTTTAAAATCTATTTTATCTGATATGAGTATTGCTACTCCAGCTTTCTTTTGATTTTCATTTGCATGGAATATATTTTTCCATCCCCTCACTTTCAGTCTGTATGTGTCCCTAGGTCTGAAATGGGTCTCTTGTAGACAGCATATATATGGATCTTGTTTTTGTATCCATTCAGTGAGCCTGTGTCATTTGGTTGGAGCATTTAATCCATTCACGTTTAAGGTAATTATCAATATGTATGTTCCTATTATTATTTTCTTAATTGTTATGGGTTTGTCTTAGTGGGTCCTTTTCATCTCTTGTGTTTCCCACTTAGAGAAGTTCCTTTAGCATTTGTTGTAGAGCTGGTTTCGTGGTGCTGAATTCTCTTAGCTTTTGCTTGTCTGTAAAGCTTTTGATTTCTCCATCAAATCTGAATGAGATACTTGCTGGGTGGAGTACTCTTGGTGGTAGGTTCTTCCCTTTCATCACGTTAAATTTATCATGCCACTCCCTTCTGGCTTGTAGAGTTTCTGCTGAGAAATCAGCTGTTAACCTTATGGGAGTTCCGTTGTATGTTGTCATTTTTCCCTTGTTGCTTTCAATAATTTTTCTTTGTCTTTAATTTTTTCAATTTGATTACTGTGTGTCTCGGCATTTTTCTCTTTTGGTTTATCCTGCCTGGGACTCTCTGCGCTTCGTGGACTTCGGTGGCTATTTCTTTTCCCATGCTAGGGAAGTTTTCAACTATAATCTCTTCAGATATTTTCTCGAGTCCTTTCTCTCTCTGTTCTCCATCTGGGACCCCTACAATGCGAATGTTGTTGCATTTAATGTTGTGCCAGAAGTCTCTTAGGTTGTCTTCATTTATTTTCATTCTTTTTCTTTATTCTGTTCCATGGCAGTGATTTCCACCTTTCTGTCTTCCAGGTCACTTATCCGTTCTTCTGTCACATTTATTCTGCTACTGATTCCTTCTAGTGTATTTTTCATTTCAGTTATTGTATTGTTCATCTCTGTTTGTTTGTGCTTTAATTCTTCTAGGTGTTTGTTCCTTAATTCTTCTAGGTCTTTGTTAAGCATTTCTTGCATCTTCTCGATCTTTGCCTCCATTATTTTTCTAAGGTCTTGGATCATCTTCACTATCATTATTCTGAATTCTTTTACTGGAAGGTTACCTATCCCCACTTCATTTCGTTGTTTTTCTGAGGATTTATCTTGTTCCTTGATCTGGTATAAAGTCCTCTGCCTTTTCATTTTCTCTATCTTTCTGTGAATGTGGTTTTCCTTCCACAGGCTGCAGAATTGTAGTTCTTCTTGCTTCTGCTGTCTGCTCTCCAGTGATTGAGTCTATCTGAGAGGCTTGTGCAAGCTTCCTTATGCGAGGGACTGGTGGTGGGTAGAGCTGGGTGTTGCTCTGGTGGGCAGAGCTTTAATCTGCTTGTCTGTGGATTAAATAAAAGTTTAATAAAAAGTTTAATCCACTTGTCTGCTGATGCATGGGGCTGGGTTCCCTCCCTGTTGGTTGTTTGGACTGAGGCGACCCAGCACTGGAGCCTACCTTGCTCTTGGTGGGGCTAATGGTGGACTCTGGGAGAGTTCACGCCAAGGAGTATTTCCCAGAACTTCTGCTGTCAGTGTCGTTGTCCCCATGGTGAGCCGCAGCCACACCCCACCTCTGCAGGAGACCCTCTAAAACTAGCAGCTAGGTATGATCATTCACCTACGGGGTGACTGCTCCTTCCCCTGGGTCCTGATGTGCACACTACTTTGTGTGTGTCCTCCAAGAGTGGAGTCTCTGTTGAGACTCTGAGTCTCTGAGTGCAGTTGAGACTCTGAGTGGAGTCGCACAGACTCTGGGTCCTGTGAAGCTTTGATGTTTTGTGGTTCTAGAAATCCTATAGGAGACGGTCCACAGCAGGTGAAGCTAATGCTGTCATAGAGGTGGTGAAACCAAAGATCTGCAGTTCCGACTAGAGGTGCTGATGTACAAACAGGACAAAATCATCTCATGTGAATGTAGTTCAGGCACGTTTAAAATGAATGCAGTCATGTTAATGCCTAACATCTTCTATCTTGTGCCTCTCCTCAAGGACCCCCTCCTCAGTTCCTGAGGCTCCTGTAAGTCATGTACAGGGGAATGGAGAGTGGGCTCTGTCCAGTCTGAGCCCTGAGTTACCCTGTGTGTATCTTAGGATACTTTGTATTTCTGTGGTGGCTCTTGTAACATCATCTCTTTCAGTTCTGATTTATTTGGGCCCTCTCTTTTAAAAGAAATACTACTGTTGTCTTTTATTCTTTACAGAAGTTTAATAAGTGTTTGATCTACTACCCTTACTCTATGTATACTTTTTGCCGTGAGATTTTTACTTTTGTTTGTTTTCTTGTTACTGTCAATAATTAGTGAGAATTCTTTTAAGCTACCTTCAACATTGCTTATAAAGCTGCTTTATTAGTGATGACAGAGCTTTAATGGAAGTCGTGTTCTGGTTGTAAATTAGAATGCAATGTGCCAGCAAAAAGCCCCTTAAGTGTATGTCTCATTGCTTCTTGTTCTTTTTTTTTTCCTTTTTTTCTCTCTTTTTTTTCTTGTTCTTTTTTTAATTTTTATTTTTTATCAGAGCAAATTTGATTAAAATGTTTTGTTTGTTCTAGGTGTGTAAGATGTGGTTCTTTTACACATATACATGTATCTATACTTCTTCAGATCGTTTTCTCATGTAGCTTGTGACACAATGTTGAGTAGTCTTCTCTTGGTATTCCGTAGGTCTTTGGTGATTATATATTTCATATGTGTTTCTATATCTATGTTAACCCCAATATCCTAATGTATCCAGTCCTCACACCTTTCCATTTGGTGAACCATAACTTTGTTTAATGATCTGTGATTGCCTTTCTCTGTGGAAATATCTTCATTGGTATCAATTTTTAGCTAACACCTATAAGTGATATTATAGGATATGTGTCTTTTGCTGTCTGACTTAGTACAATTTGCCTGATTACCTCTAGAATCATTTACGGTGCTGCAAATGGCATTGTTTCATTTTTTTCCCTAGATAATATTCCATCTGTACATGTACCAGTTCTTCTTTGTCCACTCACCTCTTGATGGACTTTTTGGTTGCCTCCATGTCTTGGCTATTGTAATACTGCTGCACTGCACATTTGCCTGCCTGTGTCATTCCAATTCTGTCTTCTTATGTTATAGGCCCAGGAGTGGGCATCCTGTATCACATGGTATCTCGGGGTTTACCGTTTAAATGCACCACGATTCTGTGCTCATTAGTGGCTCTTTCCAGGTTACATCCCACTTAAAGTTGAGGATATGCATTTCTCCACAACACCTTCAGCATTTATTTATTTATTTTTAACATCTTTATTGAAGTATAATTGCTTTACAATGGTGTGCTAGCTTGTGCTTTACAACAAAATGAATCAGTTATACATATACATATGTTCCCATATCACTTCCCTCTTGCGTCTCCCTCCCTCCCACCCTCCCTCCCCTCCAGGCGGTCACAAAGCACCGAGCTGATCTCCCTGTGCCATGCTGCTGCTTCCCACTAGCTATCTACCTTACGTTTGGTAGTGTATATATGTCCATGCCTCTCTCTCCCTTTGTCACAGCTTACCCTTCCCCCTCCCCATATCCTCAAGTCCATTCTCTAGTAGGTCTCTGTCTTTATTCCTGTTTTACCCCTAGGTTCTTCATGACATTTTTTTTCTTAACTTCCAGGTATATGTGTTAGCATACGGTATTTGTCTCCCTCTTTCTGACTTACTTCACTGTGTATGACAGACTCTAGGTCTATCCACCTCATTACAAATAGCTCAATTTCGTTTCTTTTTATGGCTTCAGCATTTATTGTTTGTAGTTTTCTTGCTGATGGATATTCTGACTGGTGTGAGCTGATACCTCTTTGTGGTTGAATTTGCATATGACTCATAATCCTTTGAAATTGAGCTTTAAGGCATGTCCTTTTTATTTTTCAAACTGTGATTACAGCTTAGCTCTTCAAAGTGTTTTCTAAAGTATGTGTTACATTTTGAAATTTATTGGCCATTACCTCCCTCAAAACATTTTGAGGGCAGGTTTCATTTACAGCCCTGCAGTACTTGTTCACATGAAGTGACCATTAGCACAGGCTTTAAAGCTGCTTTTGCAGGTAACGGCCAGATTGCGGCAGCCTTTCTTTGTTCCCCATGCTGGTACTAGGGAAACAGAGCTTCCGGCCAGTGGTCTTCCTCGGTTATAAATTAGAGTGGAATGTGCCCGGATAAACCCCCAAAGGCTGATGTCTCCTTACTTTTGTTTGTTTTTTTTAATTTAATTTATATTTTTATCGGAGTAATATTCCATTGTGTATATGGACCACTTCTTGGTGCATTGCTCTGTTGAGGGACATTTTCGTTGCTTCCAAGTGTTGGCTATATTAAATATTGCTGGAGTGCAAGATTGCCAGCCTCTGACTTTTTGATTCTCATTTTCTCAGGTGATAGGCCCAGCAGTGGGTGTGACTGATTGACTAGTAGCTCAATGTTTACCTTTTCAAAGCACCTCCATTGTGTTTTCATTAGTGGCTCTTACCATGTCTCCCTTAGAACCGAGGGTACGAACTTCTCCACAATCCCTTCAGCATTTATAGTTTGCAGCATTTTTGCTAATGGCCAATCTGACTGCTGTGACCTGATAGGTTTTTGTAATTTGGGTTTGCATGACTTTAAAAATTCCTAAAATTCATCATTTTCCACGCCTTTTTCCTTTCTGTTAAAAATCAAGTGTGAGTACAATATATCTCTTGAAGCTGTCTTCTTGGAAGGTTGCCCCCTTTTGAATTTTTGGTGGATATTCGACCCCAGGAGTTTTTTGGAGGGCAGATGTCATTACAGAACTGCAAGTTTGGTGAATATTTAGTGACCATTAGCACTGGGTTTAAAGCTGCTGTTGTGGGAAACGGCCACAAGGAGGCAGCATTTGTCCTTTCCCAAATCTGGGTAATAGGGCAGCAGAGCCTTTCTGGAAGTCGTGGTCCTAGGCTTTAAGTTAGAATGGAATGTGCCAGGAGGAACGCCCATAAGTTTATGTCTCATTACATCTTGGTTTTTAAAATTTATTTAATTGGGGTAATGATTAGATATTGTTTGTCCAATCTGGTTCATTTGTACAATATATATGTCTATTCATGTTCAGATCCTCTTCCCATGTAAAATATTACAGTGTTCCGTAGACCTCCCTTGCTATATGGTCCGTCTTTTTGATATATGTTTATTATATGTATTTGTATACGTATGGTAACGTTAATCTTAATTTATCCATTCTGCCCACCTTTCCTTTTAGATAAGCATACTTAATTTCTAAGTCTGTGAGTGTCTTTCTCTGTGGAAATATGTTCATTTGTGTTAGTTATTAGATAACGCCTATAAGTGATATCATAGGATATAGGTCTTTTGCTTTCTGACTTACCTCATATTCTGTGATTATCTGCAAGCTCATCTATGGCACCTCAAATAGCAGTGTTTCATTGTTTTCCATGGCTAATATTCTATTGTGAACGTGGACCACTTCTTCTTCATCCATACATCTGTTGATGGACATTTTGGTGGCTTCACTGTCTTGGCTGTTGTGAATAAGGCTGCAGTGCAGCTTTTGCAGCCCGCGTCTTCTCGATTCTGGTCTTCTCAGGTGAGAGGCCCAGTGGTGTGACCGCTGCATCGAATGGTATCTCAACTTTTACTTTTAATCGTAGCTCCTTTCTGTTCTCATTATTGGCTCTTACCACGTTACCTCTCACCAGCAGCTAGAGGGTACACAGTTCTCTAAAACCCCTTCAGAATTTATTGTTTGTAGACCTTTTGCTGATGGTCAGTCGACTGGTGTGAGTTGAAACCTTTTTGTACATTAGATTTGCATGAGTCTAATAATTCCTGAGGTTGAGCTTTCACCCATTTTCCTTTTTTTAAACAAGAGAGTGAGTCAAACTTACCTCTTCATACTATCGTCTTGAAAAATTTGCCAGTTTTGAATTTTATTGTCCATTCCCTACCTCAGCACAGTTGTTTAGGGCAGGTGTCCTTTGCAGCCCTGAGTCCTTGTGAATGTTAAGAGAACATTAGCTGTGGGCTTAACGCCGCTCTTGCGGAAAATGGCCACAAGGCGGCAGCATTTCTACATTTCCAACTCTGGGTTTTTGGGCAGCAGAGCCTTCCTGGAAGTCGTGTTAGTAGGCGGCAAATTAGCGTGGAATGTGCCAGGGCACATCCCCAAGAGCTTACATCTCCTGACTTCTTGTTTGTTTTATAAAGTTAATTTTTATTAATTATCAGAGCAAACTTGATAAAAATATTTTGTTTCTCCTAGGTGTACAGAATCTGGTTCATTATATCAATGTATCTGTCATTTATCTTTGCATTCTTTACCGTGTAGGTTATTACAGAGTGTTGCCTAGACCTCTCTTGGTATTCCATAGGTATTTTGTGATTATATATTTCATATGTATTAGTACATGTCTGTTAACCCTCATATCCTAATTCACACATTCCTTACACTTTTCCATTTGGTTAAACATAATTTTTTTTCTTAATCCATGCGTTTCCTTCTCTTGGAAATAAGTTCATGAGTATCAACTTTTAGGTAACACCTAGAAGTGATGTCATAGGATATCTGTCTTTCACTTTCTTTCTTTAATTTGAGTGATTATCTCTAGGTCCTTATATGGTGGTGCAAACGGCACTGTTTCATTGTTTTCCATGGCTAATATTCCATTGTTTACATGGACCACTTCCTCTTTGTGCATTTTTCTGTTGATGGACATTTTGGTTTCTTCCAAGTCTTGGCTATGTTAAATATTCCTGCAGTGCAGGATTGCCAGCCTGTGTCTTTTCCATTCTGCTCTGCTCAGGTGATAGGCACATCAAAGGACCTACCAGATCACATGGTAGCTCAATTTTTACCCTTAAACGCACCTCCATTATGTTCTCACTACTGGCTGTTACCAGTTTACATCCCCCCAGCAGCTGGAGGGTACACAGTTCTCTGAAACTCCTTCAGCATTTATTCTTTGTAGACTTTTTGCTGAAGAACATTCTGACGGCTGTGAGGTGAACATTTCTGTAATTGGATTCGCATGGCTTTATTCATTGCTGATGTTGCGCATTTTTCAATTCCCTTTTATTTTAAAGAGAAAAAAAAAGAAAAGACAAAATGTGCGTAAAATATGCCTCTTGACATTGTCTTCTTGAAATGTTGACGTCTTTTGAATTTTCTGGTCGATTACGACCCCAGGACATTTTTTGAGGCCCGATGTCCTTTACAGTGCGGCACATATTTTGAATATTAAGTGACCATTACCTCTTGGTTTAAAGCTGCTGTTGTGTGAAACAGCCACAAGGCGGCAGCATTTCTCCTTTACCAAATCTGGTTACCAGGGCAACAGAGCCTTAATGGAAGTCCTGTTCTAGGTTGAAAATTAGAATGGGATGTGCCAGGAAAAATTCCTTTCAGTTTATGTCTCATTATTTCTTGTTCATATTTTTAATTTAATTTTTTATTTTTTATCGCAGCAAATTTGATTACAATGTTTTTTTTTTGTTCTAGGTGTGCAAGATGTGGTTCTTTCACACACATACATATATCTATTCTTCTTCGGAACCTTTTCCCAGGTAGGTTATGACACATGTTGAGTAGTCTTCTCTTGGTATTCCGTAGGTCTTTGGTGATTATATATTTCACATGTGTTTCTATATCTATGTTAACCCCAATATCGTAATGTATCCAATCCTCACACCTTTCGATTTGGGGAACCATAAGTTTGTTCAATGAATCTGTGATTGCCTTTCTCTGTGGAAATATCTTCATTGTTATCAATTTTCAGGTAACACCTATAAGTGATATACGTTAGGTGTCTTTCACTTTCTCACTTACTACAAGTTACATGGTTACCTCTAGACTCATCTATGGTGCTGCAAATGGCATTGTTTCATTTTTTTCCCGAGCTAATATTCCATCTCTACATGTAACAGTTCCTCTTTGTCCACTCATCTGTTGATGGACTTTTGGTTGCCTCCATGTCTTGGCTATTGTAATACTGCTGCACTGCAGATTTGCCTGCCTGTGTCTTTCCAATTATGTCTTCTTATGTTATAGGCCCAGGAGTGGGCCTGCTGGATCATATAGTAGCTCAATGTTTACCTTTTAAAGGCACCTCCACCCTGTTCCCATTAGTGACTCTTACCAGGTTACGTCCCACTTCAAATTAAGGGTATGCATTTCTCCACAACCTCTTCAGCATTGATCGTTTGTAGTTTCTTTCCTGATGGTTATTCTGAATGGTGTGAGCTGATACCTCTGTGTGGTTGGATTTGCATGTGTCTCATAATCCTTTGAAATTGAGCTTTCAGGCATGTCCTTTTATTTTTCAAACGGTTATTACAGCTTAGTTCTTCAAATGGTTTTCTTGAAATATGTGCCACATTTTGAAATACTTTGGCCTTTACCTCCCGCAAGACATGATGAAGGCAGGTTTCCTTTACAGCCCTGCAGGACTTGTTCATATGAAGTGACAATTAGCATAAGTTTTAAAGCTGCTTTTTCAGGTAATGGCCAGAGGGTGGAGCATTTCATAATTCTATGAAACGTAACTGAACACACAATATATATTTTTTCTTTTAAATTTCCATTGTTACTTTTTTAAAGTACAATTATAATTGAAGTTCTTTGTAACAAGTGAAATTTAAAAAATTAAAGGAAAAGATAATATTTTACCACTTGCCATCCTTTCCCATTTACTGAAACGACCAGCATAATGTGTAGATTTCTCATTTTATCCAGGTGTTCTATACATCTGGAATATCATGCTTCTCACTGTAGAAAAACAGATTTAGCTCTCACACTTTTTATAGGCTACATAACAGTCCATAGAACAGAAGTACCAGCTATTTCAGACTTAGCTTTTTGAGGGACACTCAGGTTACTTTCTGTTTTATTTTGTTGTTCTTTTTTTTGGGGGGGGGTAGGAGTTTATTATTTATTTTTGTTGTGTTGGGTCTGAGTTTCCGTGTGAGGGCTTTCTCTAGTTGTGGCAAGTGGGGGGCCACTCTTCATCTCGGTGCGCGGGCCTCTCACTATCGCGGCCTCTCTTGTTGCGGAGCACAGGCTCCAGATGCGAGGGCTCACTGGTTGTGGCTTATGGGCCTAGTTGCTCCATGGCATGTGGGATCCTCCCAGACCAGGGCTTGAACCTGTGTCCCCTGCATTAGCAGGCAGATTCTAACCACCGCACCACCAGCGAAGCCCCCTATTTTGTTGTTCTGCTAGTTTGTTTTAACCCAAGAAAATATTTTTTTAAATACAAAAAAACAAAATTAAGCTAGGGGTAAGGATTAGGGTTTAGGGTAAGGTTTAGGGTTAGGATACGGGTTAGGATTATTGTATGGCTTAGAGTATGGTTTAGGGTTAGGGTTATGGTACGGGTTAGTGTTAGGGTACAGTTTAGGGTATGGCTATGGTTTAGTGTTAGGGTACGGGTTAAGGTATGGGTTAGTGTTAGGGTATGGGTTAGGATTAGGGTACGGTTTACGTTCAGGGTTATGGTTAGGCTTAGTGTATGGGTTAGTGTTAGGTACGGGTTAGGGTAAGGGTTAGGGTTAGGTTTAGTGTTAAGGAAGGGGTACAGTTTAGGGTACAGGATAGGGAACAACAAAAGGTTAGGGTTAGGGTACATGTTAGGGTACAGTTTAGTGTTAGTGTATGGGTTAGGATTAAGGTATGGTTTAGGGTAAGGTTTAGGGTTAGGGTTAGGGAACGGGTATGGTTTGGGGTACAGTTTAGGGTATGACCACGGGTTAGGAGTAGGGTAAGTGTTAGGGTACGGTTTAGTGTTAGTGTACAGGTTAGGATTATGGTACGGGCTAGTGTAAGGGTTAGGGTTAGGGTTAGGGAATGGGTACGGATTAGGTTACAGGTTAGGATATGACAATGGGTTAGGGTTAGGGTATGTGTTAGTGTATGGGTTAGGATTAGGGTATGGGTTAGGTTATGGGTTAGTGTTAGGGGATGGGTTAGGATTAGGGTATGGGTTATGGTACGGTTTAGGGAAAGGGTTAGGGTACGGGGTAGGGTTAGGATAAAGTTTAGTGTATGGCTATGTGTTACTGTTAGGGTACATGTTAGCGTACGGGTTAGTGTTCGTGTACAGCTTAGGGTAAGTGTTAGGGTTGGGGAACGGGTACGGTCTCAGGTACAGGTTAGGGTACGGTAGTGGGATAGGGTTAGGGTACGTGTTAGGATGAGACTCCTTTGTAGTGCAGATTTGAATTTCCCGCTTGCTTGGTTGGCCAAAAAGTGCGTATGTGTTTTATCCTGAATATATTCAGGAAAAAACGCATACGCCCTTTTTGGCCAAGTGCATCGTTGCCGAAGATCTGCCGCTTTTCATATGCTTTAAATGCAATTCCAATCTACCTCCTGAAATCTGTTTCCTGCAATTGTGCCTTGCTTTCAAGTCCTCTTCGCAGCCTTACCTCAATATATTTTTGAATGATAGTTGTCCTTTATAACTCTGCAGGTTTGTGAATTGCAGTGTCCCTGAGCTCCGTTTTCCAACTCGCTTTCTGTGAGCTGGCCGCAAATCAACAGGATTGCTTCAGGCCCTATTCTGGTTCCAGCACGGCACGCTGAGTCTTTGGTTAATTCTACATCCTGGTGGGAAATTAGAGTGAAATGTGCCCATCCAAACAACTACAGCTAGTCTCTCATTGGTTCTCCCTATTCCCGTTCATCCTCCGCAGAAATTGCAGAGTGTGCCAAACAGGAGGTTACAAGCACTGACTCTCCAAGTGGGGAGATTGTTAGTAAAGCGTCTGGAATGGCGAACCCGAGTACCAGAGGACGAATAATGAGATGCGTTTTAGAAACCTTGCCCGATCACACTGTGGACCATCCTCTGGGTTTCCCACGCATGTTTTAGCTGTAGGAAGAATCCCTTAAACCTGGAGAGTTGGGACCCATGGAATGGGTAGCACGCAGTACTACTTCAAAGGGTCTGCATTTGCTCACCGAACCTCACCAATCCTCACAGCCCCAAGTGTCCAGCCTTATGTCTCACCCAGCTGTGGGTGTAGATGTGGTAAATCCAGGTTTCATCACAAGCCCTGAACGAATTATTTAAGAATTTATCTCTCTTTCACTGTCTTTGTGTTTTGATTTTGAAATTTATTTTTATAATGGGGTTGAGCTGATTTTCACTGCTGTGTTTATGCGTCTGTACACTTGATCCTCTTACGGAGACCTATAAATACATAGATTTTAAGATTCTTACTAGTCAGATGTATTCCTCTGCGGTGAATAGGGGGTGCTGAGTCCACTTCGTTGAACAAGGAGTATATCTTGTCTATTACTGGCTTATGGAACGGTATCTGTGCTAATTTCAATCTCTGGATTTATGCAGCACCCCAACTCACCTTTCCCCTTAAGCAAGCAAGCAAAAGTTTGTTTTCTAAATGTGAGACTCTGTTCTGTTTTGTAATTCAGTTCATGTGTAGCCAAGTTTACATTCCCTCTATAAGTGTTATCTTATGACTAGTTTCTTTTTCTGTGTGACTTATTTCACTCAGAATCATCGTACCTAAATCCACTCATTATGCTGCTACGGACCTGATGACATTGATTTCATTGCGGAGTGATATTCCATTGTATGCAAGTACCACAACTTCTTTATCCATTTTTCTCTTTCTGGGATATTTAAGTTGTTCCATTGTCGAGGTTCTTGTAAACACAGCAGCCCTAAACTTTGGGGTGGCTGTGTCTTGTTGATTTTAATTTTCCTAAGTTATAGGGCCATAGGTGGAAGTGCCCTAAGCTCTGTAGCTTTGTTTTTTAGAGGTTTCAGGAAACACCATACACTTCTCCAGAGTGGCTGTTGGCCATTTACATCCTGCCCATCAGCATAACAAGGCTCCCTGTTCTCCATGGCCTGTCCTGCCTTTCTGGATTTTACACTTTTTTCAGATGGCCCATTTGACCGGTGGGAAGTGAGACTTCATTGTAGTGTGGATTTCCATTGCACGCTTCCTTGGTTGGCAAAAAAGACCGTATGCGTTTTTTCCTGGATATATTCAGGAAAAAACGCATATGCATTTTTTGGCCAAGTGCATCATTGTCGAAGTTCTGCCGCTTTTCATATGCTTTAAATGCAATTCCAGTCTACCTCCTGAAATCTGTTTCCTGCAATTGTGCCTTGCTTTCAAGTCCTCTTCGCAGCCTTACCTCAATATATTTTTGGACGATAGTTGTCCTTTATAACTCTGCAGGTTTGTGAATTGCAGTGACCCTGAGCTCCTTTTTTCAACTCCCTTTTTTGTAAGCTGGACGCAAAACGGCAGGATTGCTTCAGGCCCTAATCTGTTTCCGGCATGGCATGCTGAGTCTTTGGTTAATTCTTCTTCTTGGTGGGAAATTAGAGTGAAATGTGCCCATCCAAACAACTACAGCTAGTCTCTCATTGGTTCTCCCTATTCCCGTTCATCCTCCGCAGAAATTGCAGAGTGTGCCAAACAGGAGGTTACAAGCACTGACTCTCCAAGTGGGGAGATTGTTAGTAAAGCGTCTGGAATGGCGAACCCGAGTACCAGAGGACGAATAATGAGATGCGTTTTAGAAGCCTTGCCCGATCACACTGTGGACCATCCTCTGGGTTTCCCACGCATGTTTTAGCTGTAGGAAGAATCCCTTAAACCTGGAGAGTTGGGACCCATGGAATGGGTAACATGCAGGATTACTTCAAAGGGTCTGCATTTGCTCACCGAACCTCACCAATTCTCTCAGCCCCAAGTGTCCAGCCTTATGTCTCACCCAGCTGTGGGTGTAGATGTGGTAAATCCAGGTTTCATCACAAGCCTGAACGAATTATTTAAGAATTTCTCTCTCTTTCACTGTCTTTCTTTTTTGTTTTTGAAGTTTATTTTTATAATGGGGTTGAGCTGATTTTCACTGCTGTGTTTATGCGTCTGTACACACACTTGATTCTCTTACGGAGACATATAAATACATAGATTTTAAGCTTCTTACTAGTCAGATATATTCCTCTGCGGTGAAAAGGGGGTGTTGAGTCCACTTCGTTGAGCAATGAGTAGGTCTTGTCTATTACATATTTGGCTTATGGAACGGTATCTGTGCTAATTTCAATCTCTGGATTTATGCAGCACCCCAACTCACCTTTCCCCTTAAGCAAACATGTTTGTTTTCTAAATGTGAGACTCTGTTCTGTTTTGTAATTCAGTTCATGTGTAGCCAAGTTTACATTCCCTCTATAACTGATATCTTATGATAAGTTTCTTTATCTGTGTGACTTATTTCCTTAGAATCATCGTACCTAAATCCACTCATTATGCTCCTACGGGCCTGATGATATTGATTTCATTGCTGAGTGATATTCCATTGTACATAAGTACCACAACTTCTTTATCCATTTTCCTCTTTCTGGGATATTTAAATTGTACCGTAGTCGAGGTTCTTGTAAACACAGCAGCCCTAAACTTTGGGGTGGCTGTGTCTTGTTGATTTTAATTTTCCTAAGCTATAGGGCCATAAGTGGAAGCAACCTAGGCTCTGTAACTTTGTTTTTTAGAGGTTTCAGGAAACACCATACACTTCTCCAGAGTGGCTGTTGGCCATTTACATCCCGCCCATCAGCATAACAAGGCTCCCTGTTCTCCATGGCCTGTCCTGCCTTTCTGGTTTTTACACTTTTTTCAGATGGCCCATTTGACCGGTGGGAAGTGAGACTTCATTGTAGTGCAGATCTCCGTTGCAGGCTTGCTTATTTGGACAAAAAGAGCGTATGCGTTTTTTCCTGCATGTATTCAGGAAAAAAACGCATATGCCCTTTTTGGCCAAGTGCATCATTGTCGAAGTTCTGCCGCTTTTCATATGCTTTAAATGCAGTTTCCATCTACCTCCTGAAATATATTTCCTGCAATTGTGCCATGCTTTCAAGTCCTCTTCGCAGCCTTACCTCAATATATTTTTGGACGATAGCTGTCATTTATAACTCTGCAGGTTTATGTACAGTGCCCCTGAGGTCCTTTCTTCAACTCGCTTTCTTGTGAGCTGGCCGCAGAACTGCAGGATTGCTTCAGGCCCTAATCTTGTTTCATCACGGCACGCTGAGCCTTTTGTTAATTCCTCTTCCTGGTGGGAAATTAGAGTGAAATGTGACCGTCCAAACACCTACAGCTAGTCTCTCATTGGTTCTCCCTATTCCCGTTCAACCTCCGCAGAAATTGCTAACTGTGCCAAACAGGAGTTTTAAGGCACTGACTCTCCACGTGGGGAGATTTTTAGTAAAGCGTCTGGAATGGCGAACCCGTGTACCAAGGGACAAAAAATGAGATGGGTTTTAGAAACGTTGCCCGATCACATGGTGTACAATCCTCTGGGTTTCCCATGCATGTTTTAGCTGTAGGAAGAATCCCTTAAACCAGGAGAGCTGGGACCCATGGAATGGGTAGCACGCAGTACTACTTCAAAGGGTCTGCATTTGCTCACCGAACCTCACCAATCCTCTCAGCCCCAAATGTCCTGCCTTATGTCTCACCCAGCTGTGTGTGTAGATGTGGTAAATCCAAGTTTCGTCACAAGCCCTGAACGAATTATTTAAGGACTTTCTCTCCTTCACTGTCTTTGTTTTTGAAATTTATTTTAATAATGGGGTTTAGTTGATTTTCACGGCTGTGTATACTGCTCTACACACACTTGATTCTCTTATGGAGACATATAAATACATATGTTTTAATATTCTTATTGTCAGATATATTCCTCTGCGGTGAATAGGCCGTGTTGAGTCTAATTCGTTGAGCAAGGAGTATATCTTGTCTATTACATATTTGGCTTATGGAATAGTATCTGTGCTAATTTCAATCTCTGGTTTTACGCAGCACCCCAACTCACCATTCCCCTTAAGAAAGATTAAGTTTGTTTTCTAAATGTGAGACTCTGTTCTGTTTTGTAATTCAGTTCATGTGTAGCCAAGTTTACATTCCCTCTATAACTGATATCTTATGATAAGTTTCTTTTTCTGTGTGACTTATTTCCTTTGAATCATCGTACCTAAATCCATTCATTATGCTTGTACGGGCCTGATGACATTGATTTCATTGTTGAGTGATATTCCATTGTACGTAAGTACGAAAACTTCTTTATCCATTTCTCTCTTTCAAGGATATTTAAATTGTACCGTAGTCGAGGCTCTTGTAAACAGAGCAGCCCTAAACTTTGCGGTGGTTTTTTCCTGTTATTTTAATTTTCCTGAGCTATAGTGCTATAAGTCGGTTTAGGGTTAGGGTTAAGGTTAGGGTTAGGGAACGGGTATGGTTTAGGATGCGACAATGGTTTAGGGTGAGCGAAAGTGTTAGGGTACAGGTCAGTGTTAGTGTACCGTTTAGGAATAGGGTAAGTGTTAGGGTAATGCTTCGGGTTAGGCTTACGGTTAGGGAACAGGGACGGTTTAGGGTACAGGTTAGGGTACGACAACAGTTTAGAGATAGCGTACATGTAAGGGTAAGGTTTAGTGTTAGCTTACGGGTTAGGATTACGGGACGGGTTAGGGTAAGGCTTCAGGTAAGGGTTAGGGTCAGGGTTAGGGGAGAGGGACAGTTTAGGGTACAGGTTACGGTGCGACAATGGTTTAGGGTGAGCGTACGTGTTAGGGTACGGGTTAGTGTTAGCGTACGGGTTAGGATTAGGGGACGGGTTAGGGTAAGGCTTTGGGTAAGGGTTAGGGTTAGGGTTAGGGGACGATTTAGGATACAGGTTAGGGTACGACAATGGAATAGGGTGAGCGTACGTGTGAGGGCACAGGCTAGTGTTAGCGTACGGGTTAGGATTAGGGGACGGGTTAGGGTAAGGCTTCGGGTAAGGGTTAGGGTTAGGGGACAGGGACGGTTTAGGGGACAGGTTAGGGTATGACAACGGTTTAGGATGAGCGTACATGTGAGGACACGGGTTAGAGTTAGCGTACAGGTTAGGATTAGGGGACGGGTTAGGGTAAGGCTTCGGGTAAGGGTTAGGGTTAGGGTTAGGGGACGGGGACGGTTTAGGGTCCAGGTGAGGGTTCGACAACGGTTTAGGGTGAGCGTACATGTGAGGACACGGGTTAGTGTTAGCGTATGGGTTAGGATTAGGGGACGGGTTAGGGTAAGGCTTCAGTTAAGGGTTAGGGTTAGGGTTAGGGTTAGAGGACGCGGATGGATTAGGGGACAGGTTAGGGTACGACAACGGTTTAGGGGGAGCGTACGTGTGAGGGCGCGGGTTAGTGTGAGCGTACGGGTTAGTATTAGGGGACGGGTGAGGGTAAGGCTTCGGAGAAGGGTTAGGGTTAGGGTTCGGACAAGGGTTAGGGTTAGGGGACGGGGACGGTTTAGGGTCCAGGTGAGGGTACGACAACGGTTTAGGGGGAGCGTACGTGTGAGGGCGTGGGTTAGTGTTAGCGTACGGGTTAGGATTAGGGGACGGGTGAGGGTAAGTCTTCGGATAAGATTTAGGGTTAGGGTTCGGGTTAGGATTAGGGTTAGGGGACGGTGACGGTTTAGAGTCCAGGTGAGGGTACGACAACAGTTTAGGGGGAGCGTACGTGTGAGGGCACGGGTTAGTGTTAGCGTACGGGTTAGGATTAGGGGACGGGTGAGGGTAAGGCTTCGGGGAAGGGTTAGGGTTAGGGTACGGGCTAGTGTTAGGGTTAGGGGACGGGGACGGTTTAGGGTCCAGGTGAGGGTACGACAACGCTTTAGGGGGAGCGTACGTGTGAGGGCGCAGGTTAGTGTGAGCGTACGGGTTAGGATTAGGGGACGGGTTAGGGAAAGGCTTCAGGTAAGGGTTAGGGTTAGGGGACGGGGATGGTTTAGGGGAAACGTTAGTGTACGACAACGGTTTAGGGTGAGCGTACGTCTGAGAGCAAGGGTCAGTGTTATCATACTGCTTAGGAATAGGGCATGGGTTAGGGTAAGGCTTCGGGTAAGGGTTAGGGTTAGGATTAGGGTGAAGGGATGGGGACGGTTGAGGGTACAGGTTAGGGTACGACAACGGTTTAGGGTGAGTATACGTGTGAGGGAACGGGTTAGTGTTAGCGTACGGGTTAGGATTAGAGGACGGGTTAGGGTAAGGCTTTGGGTAAGGGTTAGGGTTAGGGTTAGGGGACGATTTAGGGTACAGGTTAGGGTACGAAAATGGAATAGGGTGAGCGTACGTGTGAGGGCACAGGTTAGTGTTAGCGTATGGGTTAGGATTAGGGGACGGGTTAGGGTAAGGCTTCAGGTAAGGGATAGGGTTAGGGTTAGCGTTAGGGGACGGGGACGGTTTAGGGAACAGGTTTAGGTAAGACAACGGTTTAGAGTGGGCGTACGTGTGAGGGCACAAGTTTGTGTTAGCGTACGGGTTAGGATTAGGGGATGGGTTAGGGGACGGGTTAGGGGAAGGGTTAGGGTTAGGGTTAGGGGATGGGGACGGTTTAGGGGAGAGGTTAGGGTTAGGGTTAGGGTTAGCATTAGGGGACTGGGACGGTTTAGATGACAGGTTAGGGTACGACAACGGTTTAGGGTGACGTAAGTGTGAGGGCACGAGTTAGTGTTAGCGTACGGGTTAGGATTAGGGGACGGGAGAGGGTAAGGCTTCGGGTAAGGGTTAGGGTTAGGGTTAGGGTTAGGGGACGGGGACGGTTTAGGGGACAGGTTAGGGTATGACAACGGTTTAGGGTGAGTGTACGTGTGAGGGCACGAGTTAGAGTTAGCGTACAGGTTAGGATTAGGGGTCGGGTTAGGGTAAGGCTTCGGGTAAGGGTTAGGGTTAGGGGACGGAGACGGTTTAGGGTCCAGGTGAGGGTTTGACAACGGTTTAGGGTGAGCGTACATGTGAGGATATGGGTTAGTGTTAGCGTACGGGTTAGGATTAGGGGACAGGTTAGGGTAAGGCTTCAGTTAAGGGTTAGGGTTAGGGTTAGGGTTAGAGGACGGAGACGGATTAGGGGACAGGTTAGGGTACGACAACGGTTTAGGGGGAGCGTAGGTGTGAGGGCGCGGGTTAGTGTGAGCGTACTGGTTAGGATTAGGGGACGGGTGCGGGTAAGGCTTCGGGTAAGGGTTATGGTCAGGGTTCTGGCTAGGGTTAGGGTTAGGGGACGGGGACGGTTTAGGGTCCAGGTGAGGGTATGACAACAGTTTAGGCGGAGCGTACATGTGAGGGCGTGGGTTAGTGTGAGTGTACGGGTTAGGATTAGGGGACGGGTGAGGGTAAGGCTTCGGGGAAGTGTTAGGGTTAGGGTTCGGGCTAGGGTTAGGGTTAGGGGACGGGAATGGTTTAGGGTCCAGGTGAGGGTACGACAACGGTTTAGGGGGAGCGTACGAGTGAGGTCGCGGGTTAGTGTTAGCGTACGGGTTAGGATTAGGGGACGGGTGAGGATAAGGCTTCGGGGAAGGGTTAGAGTTAAGGGCTCGGGCTAGGGTTAGGGTTAGGGGAAGGGGAAGGTTTAGGGTCCAGGTGAGGGTAAGACAATGGTTTAGGGAGAGAGTAGGTGTGAAGGCGCGGGTTAGTTTTAGCGTACGGGTTAGGATTAGGGGACGGGTGAGGGTAAGGCTTCGGGGAAGTGTTAGGGTTAGGGTTCCGGCTAGGGTTAGGGTTAGGGTTAGGGGACGGGGACGGTTTAGGGTCCAGGTGAGTGTACGACAATGCTTTAGGGGGATCGTACATGTGAGGGCGCGGGTTAGTGTGAGCGTACGGGTTAGGATTAGGGGACGGGTGAGGGTAAGGCTTCGGGGAAGTGTGAGGGTTAGGGTTCGGGCTAGGGTTAGGGTCAGGGGACGGGGACGGTTTAGGGTCCAGGTGAGGGTATGATAACGGCTTAGGGGGAGCGTACGTGTGAGGGCGCGGGTTAGTGTGAGCATACGGGTTAGGATTAGGTGTCAGGTGAGGGTAAGGCTTCGAAGAAGCGTTAGGGTGAGGGTTCGGGCTAGGGTTAGGGTTAGGTGACGGGGACGGTTTAGGGTCCAGATGGGGGTACGACAACGGTTTAGGGGGAGCGTACGTGTGAGGGCGCGGGTTAGTGTGAGCGTACGGGTTAGGATTATGTGACGGGTGAGGGTAAGGCTTCGGGGAACTGTTAGGGTTAGGGTTAGGGCTAGGCTTAGTGTTAGGGGACGGAGACGGTTTAGGGTCCAGGTGAGGGTCCGACAACGCTTTAGGGGGAGCATGCGTGTGAGGGCGCGTGTTAGTGTGAGCCTACGGGTTAGGATTAGGGGACGGGTGAGGGTCAGGCTTCGGGGAAGGGTTAGGGTTAGGGTTCGGGCTAGGGTTAGGGTTAGGGGACGGGGACGGTTTAGGGTCCAGGTGAGGGTCCGACAACGCTTTAGGGGGAGCGTGCGTGTGAGGGCACGGGTTAGTGTGAGCCTACGGGTTAGGATTAGGGGACGGGTGAGGGTCAGGCTTCGGGGAAGGGTTAGGGTTAGGGTTCGGGCTAGGGTTAGGGTTAGGGGACGGGGACGGTTTAGGGTCCAGGTGAGGGTCCGACAACGCTTTAGGGGGAGCGTGCGTGTGAGGGCGCGGGTTAGTGTTAGCGTACGGGTTAGGATTAGGGGACGGGTGAGGGTCAGGCTTCGGGGAAGGGTTAGGGTTAGGGTTCGGGCTAGGGTTAGGGTTAGGGGATGGGGACGGTTTAGGGTCCAGGTGAGGGTCCGACAATGCTTTAGGGGGAGCGTGCGTGTGAGGGCGCGGGTTAGTGTTAGCGTACGGGTTAGGAATAGGGGACGGGTGAGAGTCAGGCTTCGGGGAAGGGTTAGGGTTAGGGTTCGGGCTAGGGTTAGGTTTAGGGGACGGGGACGGTTTAGGGTCCAGGTGAGGGTCCGACAACGCTTTGGGGGAAGGTGCGTGTGAGGGCGCGGGTTAGTGTTAGCGTACGGGTTAGGATTAGGGGACGGGTGAGGGTCAGGCTTCGGGGAAGGGTTAGGGTTAGGGTTCGGGCTAGGGTTAGGGTTAGGGGACGGGGACGGTTTAGGGTCCAGGTGAGGGTCCGACAACGCTTTAGGGGGAGCGTGCGTGTGAGGGCGCGGGTTAGTGTGAGCCTACGTGTTAGGATTAGGGGACGGGTGAGGGTCAGGCTTCGGGGAAGGGTTAGGGTTAGGGTTCGGGCTAGGGTTAGGGTTAGGGGACGGGGACGGTTTAGGGTCCAGGTGAGGGTCCGACAAAGCTTTGGGGGATGGTGCGTGTGAGGGCGCGGGTTAGTGTGAGCCTACAGGTTAGGATTAGGGGACGGGTGAGGGTCAGGCTTCGGGGAAGGGTTAGGGTTAGGGTTCGGGCTAGGGTTAGGGTTAGGGGACGGGGACGGTTTAGGGTCCAGGTGAGGGTCCGACAACGCTTTAGGGGCAGCGTGCGTGTGAGGGCGCGGGTTAGTGTTAGCATACGGGTTAGGATTAGGGGACGGGTGAGGGTCAGGCTTCGGGGAAGGGTTAGGGTTAGGGTTTGGGCTAGGGTTAGGGTTAGGGGACGGGGACGGTTTAGGGTCCAGGTGAGGGTCCGACAACGCTTTAGGGGGAGCGTGCCTGTGAGGGCGCTGGTTAGTGTGAGCGTCCGTGTTAGGATTAGGGGACGGGTGAGGGTCAGGCTTCGGGGAAGGGTTAGGGTTAGGGTTCGGGCTAGGGTTAGGGTTAGGGGACGGGGACGGTTTAGGGTCCAGGTGAGGGTCCGACAACGCTTTAGGGGGAGAGTGCGTGTGAGGGCGCGGGTTAGTGTGAGCCTACGGGTTAGGATTAGGGGACGGGTGAGGGTCAGGCTTCGGGGAAGGGTTAGGGTTAGGGTTCGGGCTAGGGTTAGGGTAAGGGGACGGGGACGGTTTAATGTCCAGGTGAGGGTCCGACAACGCTTTAGGGGGAGCGTGCGTGTGAGGGCGTGGGTTAGTGTGAGCCTACAGTTTAGGATTAGGGGACGGGTGAGGGTCAGGCTTCGGGGAAGGTTTAGGGTTAGGGTTCGGGCTAGGGTTAGGGTTAGGGGACGGGGACGGTTTAGGGTTCAGGTGAGGGTCCGACAACGCTTTAGCGGGAGCGTGCGTGTGAGGGCGCAGTTTAGTGTTAGCGTACGGGTTAGGATTAGGGGACGGGTGAGGGTCAGGCTTCGGGGAAGGGTTAGGGTTAGGGTTCGGGCTAGGGTTAGGGTTAGGGGACGGGGACGGTTTAGGGTCCAGGTGAGGGTCCGACAACGCTTTAGGGGGAGCGTGCGTGTGAGGGCGCGGGTTAGTGTGAGCCTACGGGTTAGGATTAGGGGACGGGTGAGGGTCAGGCTTCGGGGAAGGGTTAGGGTTAGGGTTCGGGCTAGGGTTAGGGTTAGGGGACGGGGATGGTTTAGGGTCCAGGTGAGGGTCCGACAACGCTTTAGGGGCAGCGTGCGTGTGAGGGCGCGGGTTAGTGTGAGCGTACGTGTTAGGATTAGGGCATGGGTGAGGGTCAGGTTTCGGGAAAGGGTTAGGGTTAGGGTTTGGGCTAGGGTTAGGGTTAGGGGACGGGGACGGTTTAGGGTCCAGGTGAGGGTCCGACAACGCTTTAGGGAGAGCGTGCGTGTGAGGGCGCGGGTTAGTGTGAGTGTACGTGTTAGGATTAGGGGACGGGTGAGAGTCAGGCTTCGGGGAAGGTTTAGGGTTAGGATTCGGGCTAGGGTTAGGGTTAGGGGACGGGGACGGTTTAGGGTCCAGGAGAGGGTCCGAAAACGCTTTAGGGGGAGCGTGCGTGTGAGGGCGCGGGATAGTGTGAGCCTACGGGTTAGGATTAGGGGACGGGTGAGGGTCAGGCTTCGGGGAAGTGTTAGGGTTAGGGTTCGGGCTAGGGTTAGGGTTAGGGGACAGGGACGGTTTAGGGTCCAGGTGAGGGTCCGACAACGCTTTAGCGGGAGCGTGCGTGTGAGGGCGCAGGTTAGTGTTAGCGTACGGGTTAGGATTAGGGGACGGGTGAGGGTCAGGCTTCGGGGAAGTGTTAGGGTTAGGGTTCGGGCTAGGGTTAGGGTTAGGGGACGGGGACGGTTTAGGGTCCAGGTGAGGGTCCGACAACGCTTTAGGGGGAGCGTGCGTGTGAGGGCGCGGGATAGTGTTAGCTTACGGGTTAGGAATAGGGGACGGGTGAGTGTCAGGCTTCGGGGAAGGGTTAGGGTTAGGGTTCGGGCTAGGGTTAGGTTTAGGGGACGGGGACGGTTTAGGGTCCAGGTGAGGGTCCGACAACGCTTTGGGGGAGGGTGCGTGTGAGGGCGCGGGTTAGTGTTAGCGTACGGGTTAGGATTAGGGGACGGGTGAGGGTCAGGCTTCGGGGAAGGGTTAGGGTTAGGGGACGGGGACGGTTTAGGGTCCAGGTGAGGGTCCGACAACGCTTTACAGGGAGCGTGCGTGTGAGGGCGCGGGTTAGTGTTAGCGTACGGGTTAGGATTAGGGGACGGGTGAGGGTCAGGCTTCGGGGAAGGGTTAGGGTTAGGGTTCGGGCTAGGGTTAGGGTTAGGGGACGGGGACGGTTTAGGGTCCAGGTGAGGGTCCGACAACGCTTTAGGGGGAGCGTGCGTGTGAGGGCGCGGGTTAGTGTTAGCGTACGGGTTAGGATTAGGGGACGGGTGAGTGTCAGGCTTCGGGGAAGGGTTAGGGTTAGGGTTCGGGCTAGGGTTAGGGTTAGGGGACGGGGACGGTTTAGGGTCCAGGTGAGGGTCCGACAACGCTTTAGGGGGAGCGTGCGTGTGAGGGCGTGGGTTAGTGTGAGCATACGGGTTAGGATTAGGGGACGGGTGAGGGTCAGGCTTCGGGGAAGGGTTAGGGTTAGGGTTCGGGCTAGGGTTAGGGTTAGGGGACGGGGATGGTTTAGGGTCCAGGTGAGGGTCCGACAACGCTTTAGGGGCAGCGTGCGTGTGAGGGCGCGGGTTAGTGTTAGCGTACGGGTTAGGATTAGGGCACGGGTGAGGGTCAGGTTTCGGGGAAGGGTTAGGGTTATGGTTTGGGCTAGGGTTAGGGTTAGGGGACGGGGACGGTTTAGGGTCCAGGTGAGGGTCCGACAACGCTTTAGGGGGAGCGTGCGTGTGAGGGCGCGGGTTAGTGTGAGTGTACGTGTTAGGATTAGGGGACGGGTGAGAGTCAGGCTTCGGGGAAGGTTTAGGGTTAGGATTCGGGCTAGGGTTAGGGTTAGGGGACGGGGACGGTTTAGGGTCCAGGTGAGGGTCCGAAAACGCTTTAGGGGGAGCGTGCGTGTGAGGGCGCGGGTTAGTGTGAGCCTACGGGTTAGGATTAGGGGACGGGTGAGGGTCAGGCTTCGGGGAAGTGTTAGGGTTAGGGTTCGGGCTAGGGTTAGGGTTAGGGGACAGGGACGGTTTAGGGTCCAGGTGAGGGTCTGACAACGCTTTAGCGGGAGCGTGCGTGTGAGGGCGCAGGTTAGTGTTAGCCTACGGGTTAGGATTAGGGGACGGGTGAGGGTCAGGCTTCGGGGAAGTGTTAGGGTTAGGGTTCGGGCTAGGGTTAGGGTTAGGGGACGGGGACGGTTTAGGGTCCAGGTGAGGGTCCGACAACGCTTTAGGGGGAGCGTGCGTGTGAGGGCGTGGGTTAGTGTGAGCCTACGGGTTAGGATTAGGGGACGGGTGAGGGTCAGGCTTCGGGGAAGGGTTAGGGTTAGGGTTCGGGCTAGGGTTAGGTTTAGGGGATGGGGACGGTTTAGGGTCCAGGTGAGGGTCCGACAACGCTTTAGGGGGAGCGTGCGTGTGAGGGCGCGGGTTAGTGTTAGCGTACGGGTTAGGAATAGGGGACGGGTGAGAGTCAGGCTTCGGGGAAGGGTTAGGGTTAGGGTTCGGGCTAGGGTTAGGGTTAGGGGACGGGGACGGTTTAGGGTCCAGGTGAGTGTCCGACAACGCTTTAGGGGGTGCGTGCGTGTGAGGGCGCGGGTTAGTGTTAGCGTACGGGTTAGGATTAGGGGACGGGTGAGGGTCAGGCTTCGGGGAAGGGTTAGGGTTAGGGTTCGGGCTAGGGTTAGGGTTAGGGGACGGGGACGGTTTAGGGTCCAGGTGAGGGTCCGACAACGCTTTACGGGGATCGTGCGTGTGAGGGCGCGGGTTAGTGTTAGCGTACGGGTTAGGATTAAGGGACGGGTGAGGGTCAGGCTTCGGGGAAGGGTTAGGGTTAGGGTTCGGGCTAGGGTTAGGGTTAGGGGACGGGGACGGTTTAGGGTCCAGGTGAGGGTCCGACAACGCTTTAGGGGGAGCGTGCGTGTGAGGGCGCGGGTTACTGTTAGCGTACGGGTTAGGATTAGGGGACGGGTGAGGGTCAGGCTTCGGGGAAGGGTTAGGGTTAGGGTTCGGGCTAGGGTTAGGGTTAGGGGACGGGGACGGTTTAGGGTCCAGGTGAGGGTCCGACAACGCTTTAGGGGCAGCGTGCGTGTGAGGGCGCGGGTTAGTGTGAGCCTACGGGTTAGGATTAAGGGACGGGTGAGGGTCAGGCTTCGGGGAAGGGTTAGGGTTAGGGTTCGGGCTAGGGTTAGGGTTAGGGGACGGGGACGGTTTACGGTCCAGGTGAGGGTCCGACAACGCTTTAGGGGCAGCGGGCGTGTGAGGGCACGGGTTAGTGTGAGCGTATGTGTTAGGATTAGGGGACGGGTGAGGGTCAGGTTTCGGGGAAGTGTTAGGGTTAGGGTTCGGGCTAGAGTTAGGGTTAGCGGACGGGGACGGTTTAGGGTCCAGGTGAGGGTCCGACAACGCTTTAGGGGGAGCGTGCGTGTGAGGGCGCGTGTTAGTGTGAGCCTACGGGTTAGGATTAGGGGACGGGTGAGGGTCAGGCTTCGGGGAAGGGTTAGGGTTAGGGTTCGGGCTAGGGTTAGGGTTAGGGGACGGAGACGCTTTAGGGTCCAGGTGAGGGTCCGACAACGCTTTAGGGGGAGCGTGCGTGTGAGGGCGCGGGTTAGTGTGAGCCTACGGGTTAGGATTAGGGGACGGGTGAGGGTCAGGCTTCGGGGAAGGGTTAGGGTTAGGGTTCGGGCTAGGGTTAGGGTTAGGGGACGGGGACGGTTTAGGGTCCAGGTGAGGGTCCGACAACGCTTTAGGGGGAGCGTGCGTGTGAGGGTGCATGTTAGTGTGAGCCTACGGGTTAGGATTAGGGGACGGGTGAGGGTCAGGCTTCGGGGAAGGGTTAGGGTTAGGGTTCGGGGTAGGGTTAGGGTTAGGGGACGGGGATGGTTTAGGGTCCAGGTGAGGGTCCGACAACGCTTTAGGGGGAGCGTGCGTGTGAGGGCGCGGGTTAGTGTTAGCGTACGGGTTAGGATTAGGGGACGGGTGAGGGTCAGGCTTCGGGGAAGGGTTAGGGTTAGGGTTCGGGCTAGGGTTAGGGTTAGGGGACGGGGACGGTTTAGGGTCCAGGTGAGGGTCCGACAACGCTTTAGGGGGAGCGTGCGTGTGAGGGCGCGGGTTAGTGTTAGCGTACGGGTTAGGATTAGGGGACGGGTGAGGGTCAGGCTTCGGGGAAGGGTTAGGGTTAGGGTTCGGGCTAGGGTTAGGGTTAGGGGACGGGGTCGGTTTAGGGTCCAGGTGAGGGTCCGACAACGCTTTAGGGGCAGCGTGCGTTTGATGGCGCGGGTTTGTGTGAGCGTACGTGTTAGGATTAGGGGACGGGTGAGGGTCAGGGTTCGGTGAAGGGTTAGGTTTAGGGTTCGTGCTAGGGTTAGGGTTAGGGGAAGGGGACGGTTTAGGGTCCAGGTGAGGGTCCGACAACGTTTAGTGGGAGCGTGCGTGTGAGGGCGCGGGTTAGTGTGAGCCTACGGTATAGGATTAGGGGACGGGTGAGGGTCAGGCTTCGGGGAAGGGTTAGGGTTAGGGTTCGGGCTAGGGTTAGGGTTAGGGGACGGGGACGGTTTAGGGTCCAGGTGAGGGTCCGACAACGCTTTGGGGGAGGGTGCGTGTGAGGGCGCGGGTTAGTGTTAGCGTACGGGTTAGGATTAGGGGACGGGTGAGGGTCAGGCTTCGGGGAAGGGTTAGGGTTAGGGTTCGGGCTAGGGTTAGGGTTAGGGGACGGGGACGGTTTAGGGTCCAGGTGAGGGTCCGACAACGCTTTACAGGGAGCGTGCGTGTGAGGGCGCGGGTTAGTGTTAGCATACGGGTTAGGATTAGGGGACGGGTGAGGGTCAGGCTTCGGGGAAGGGTTAGGGTTAGGGTTCGGGCTAGGGTTAGGGTTAGGGGACGGGGACGGTTTAGGGTCCAGGTGAGGGTCCGACAACGCTTTAGGGGGAGCGTGCGTGTGAGGGCGCGGGTTAGTGTGAGCGTACGGGTTAGGATTAGGGGACGGGTGAGTGTCAGGCTTCGGGGAAGGGTTAGGGTTAGGGTTCGGGCTAGGGTTAGGGTTAGGGGACGGGGACGGTTCAGGGTCCAGGTGAGGGTCCGACAACGCTTTAGGGGAAGCGTGCGTGTGAGGGCGCGGGTTAGTGTGAGCCTACGGGTTAGGATTAGGGGACGGGTGAGGGTCAGGCTTCGGGGAAGGGTTAGGGTTAGGGTTCGCGCTAGGGTTAGGGTTAGGGGACGGGGACGGTTTAGGGTCCAGGTGAGGGTCCGACAACGCTTTAGGGGCAGCGTGCGTGTGAGGGCGTGGGTTAGTGTGAGCGTACGTGTTAGGATTAGGGCACGGGTGAGTGTCAGGTTTCGGGGAAGGGTTAGGGTTAGGGTTTGGGCTAGGGTTAGGGTTAGGGGACGGGGACGGTTCAGGGTCCAGGTGAGGGTCCGACAACGCTTTAGCGGGAGCGTGCGTGTGAGGGCGCAGGTTAGTGTTAGCGTACGGGTTAGGATTAGGGGACGGGTGCGGGTCAGGCTTCGGGGAAGGGTTAGGGTTAGGGTTCGGGCTAGGGTTAGGTTTAGGGGACGGGGACGGTTCAGGGTCCAGGTGAGGGTCCGACAACGCTTTAGGGGGAGCGTGCGTGTGAGGGCGCGGGTTAGTGTGAGCCTACGGGTTAGGATTAGGGGACGGGTGAGGGTCAGGCTTCGGGGAAGGGTTAGGGTTAGGGTTCGGGCTAGGGTTAGGGTTAGGGGACGGGGACGGTTTAGGGTCCAGGTGAGGGTCCGACAACGCTTTAGGGGGAGCGTGCCTGTGAGGGTGCGGGTTAGTGTGAGCCTACAGTTTAGGATTAGGGGACGGGTGAGGGTCAGGCTTCGGGGAAGGGTTAGGGTTAGGGTTCGGGCTAGGGTTAGGGTTAGGGGACGGGGACGGTTTAGGGTCCAGGTGAGGGTCCGACAACGCTTTAGGGGCAGCGTGCGTGTGAGGGCGCGGGTTAGTGTGAGCGTACGTGTTAGGATTAGGGGACGGGTGAGGGTCAGGCTTCGGGGAAGGGTTAGGGTTAGGGTTTGGGCTAGGGTTAGGGTTAGGGGACGGGGACGGTTTAGGGTCCAGGTGAGGGTCCGACAACGCTTTAGGGGGAGCGTGCCTGTGAGGGCGCGGGTTAGTGTGAGCCTACGGGTTAGGATTAGGGGACGGGTGAGGGTCGGGCTTTGGGGAAGGGTTAGGGTTAGGGTTCGGGCTAGGGTTAGGGTTAGGGGACGGGGACGGTTTAGGGTCCAGGTGAGGGTCCGACAACGCTTTAGGGGGAGCGTGCGTGTGAGGGCGCGGGTTAGTGTGAGCCTACGGGTTAGGATTAGGGGACGGGTGAGGGTCAGGCTTCAGGGAAGGGTTAGGGTTAGGGTTCGGGCTAGGGTTAGGGTTAGGGGACGGGGACGGTTTAGGGTCCAGGTGAGGGTCCGACAACGCTTTGGAGGAGGGTGCGTGTGAGGGCGCGGGTTAGTGTTAGCGTACGGGTTAGGATTAGGGGACGGGTGAGGGTCAGGCTTCGGGGAAGGGTTAGGGTTAGGGTTCGGGCTAGGGTTAGGGTTAGGGGACGGGGACGGTTTAGGGTCCAGGTGAGGGTCTGACAACGCTTTACAGGGAGCGTGCGTGTGAGGGCACGGGTTAGTGTTAGCATACGGGTTAGGATTAGGGGACGGGTGAGGGTCAGGCTTCGGGGAAGGGTTAGGGTTAGGGTTCGGGCTAGGGTTAGGGTTAGGGGACGGGGACGGTTTAGGGTCCAGGTGAGGGTCCGACAACGCTTTATGGGGAGCGTGCGTGTGAGGGCGCGGGTTAGTGTTAGCGTACGGGTTAGGATTAGGGGACGGGTGAGTGTCAGGCTTCGGGTAGGGTTAGGGTTAGGGTTCGGGCTAGAGTTAGGGTTAGGGGACGGGGACGGTTCAGGGTTCAGGTGAGGGTCCGACAACGCTTTAGGGGAAGCGTGCGTGTGAGGGCGTGGGTTAGTGTGAGCCTACGGGTTAGGTTTAGGGCACGGGTGAGGGTCAGGTTTCGGGGAAGGGTTAGGGTTAGGGTTTGGGCTAGGGTTAGGGTTAGGGTTAGGGTTAGGGGCCGGGGACGGTTTAGGGTCCAAGTGAGGGTCCGACAACGCTTTAGGGGGAGCGTGCGTGTGAGGGCGCGGGATAGTGTTAGCGTACGGGTTAGGATTAGGGGACGGGTGAGGGTCAGGCTTCGGGGAAGTGTTAGGGTTAGGGTTCGGGCTAGGGTTAGGGTTAGGGGGCGGGGATGGTTTAGGGTCCAGGTGAGGGTCCGACAACGCTTTAGGGGGAGCGTGCGTGTGAGGGCGCGGGTTAGTGTGAGCCTACGGGTTAGGATTAGGGGACGGGTGAGGGTCAGGCTTCGGGGAAGGGTTAGGGTTAGGGTTCGGGCTAGGGTTAGGGTTAGGGGATGGGACGGTTTAGGGTCCAGGTGAGGGTCCGACAACGCTTTAGCGGGAGCGTGCGTGTGAGGGCGCAGGTTAGTGTTAGCGTACGGGTTAGGATTAGGGGACGTGTGAGGGTCAGGCTTCGGGGAAGGGTTAGGGTTAGGGTTCGGGCTAGGGTTAGGGTTAGGGGACGGGGACGGTTTAGGGTCCAGGTGAGGGTCCGACAACGCTTTAGGGGGAGCGTGCGTGTGAGGGTGCATGTTAGTGTGAGCCTACGGGTTAGGATTAGGGGACGGGTGAGGGTCAGGCTTCGGGGAAGGGTTAGGGTTAGGGTTCGGGCTAGGGTTAGGGTTAGGGGACGGGGATGGTTTAGGGTCCAGGTGAGGGTCCGACAACGCTTTAGGGGGAGCGTGCGTGTGAGGGCGCGGGTTAGTGTGAGCCTACGGGTTAGGATAAGGGGACGGGTGAGGGTCAGGCTTCGGGGAAGGGTTAGGTTTAGGGTTCGGGCTAGGGTTAGGGTTAGGGGACAGGGACGGTTTAGGGTCCAGGTGAGGGTCCGACAACGCTTTAGGGGGAGCGTGCGTGTGAGGGCGCGGGTTAGTGTTAGCGTACTGGTTAGGATTAGGGGAAGGGTGAGGGTCAGGCTTCGGGGAAGGGTTAGGGTTAGGGTTCGGGCTAGGGTTAGGGCTAGGGGACGGGGACGGTTCAGGGTCCAGGTGAGGGTCCGACAACGCTTTAGGGGAAGCGTGCGTGTGAGGGCGCGGGTTAGTGTGAACCTACGGGTTAGGATTAGGGGACGGGTGAGGGTCAGGCTTCGGGGAAGGGTTAGGGTTAGGGTTCGGGCTAGGGTTAATGTTAGGGGACGGGGACGGTTTAGGGTCCAGGTGAGGGTCCGACAACGCTTTAGGGGCAGCGTGCGTGTGAGGGCGCGGGTTAGTGTGAGCGTACGTGTTAGGATTAGGGCACGGGTGAGGGTCAGGTTTCGGGGAAGGGTTAGGGTTAGGGTTTGGGCTAGGGTTAGGGTTAGGGGACGGGGACGGTTTAGGGTCCAGGTGAGGGTCCGACAACCCTTTAGGGGGAGCGTGCGTGTGAGGGCGCGGGTTAGTGTGAGTGTACGTGTTAGGATTAGGGGACGGGTGAGAGTCAGGCTTCGGGGAAGGTTTAGGGTTAGGGTTCGGGCTAGGGTTAGGGTTAGGGGACGGGGACGGTTTAGGGTCCAGGTGAGGGTCAGAAAACGCTTTAGGGGGAGCGTGCGTGTGAGGGCGCGGGTTAGTGTGAGCCTACGGTTTAGGATTAGGGGACGGGTGAGGGTCAGGCTTCGGGGAAGGGTTAGGGTTAGGGTTCGGGCTAGGGTTAGGGTTAGGGTACAGGGACGGTTCAGGGTCCAGGTGAGGGTCCGACAACGCTTTAGCGGGAGCCTGCGTGTGAGGGCGCAGGTTAGTGTTAACGTACGGGTTAGGATTAGGGGACGGGTGAGGGTCAGGCTTCGGGGAAGGGTTAGGGTTAGGGTTCGGGCTAGGGTTAGGGTTAGGGGACGGGGACGGTTCAGGGTCCAGGTGAGGGTCCGACAACGCTTTAGGGGGAGCGTGCGTGTGAGGGCGCGGGTTAGTGTGAGCCTACGGGTTAGGATTAGGGGACGGGTGAGGGTCAGGCTTCGGGGAAGGGTTAGGGTTAGGGTTCGGGCTAGGGTTAGGGTTAGGGGACGGGGACGGTTTAGGGTCCAGGTGAGGGTCCGACAACGCTTTAGGGGGAGCGTGCGTGTGAGGGCGCGGGTTAGTGTGAGGATACAGGTTAGGATTAGGGGACGGGTGAGGGTCAGGCTTCGGGGAAGGGTTAGGGTTAGGGTTCGGGCTAGGGTTAGGGTTAGGGGACGGGGACGGTTTAGGGTCCAGGTGAGGGTCCGACAACGCTTTAGGGGCAGCGTGCGTGTGAGGGCGGGGGTTAGTGTGAGCGTACGTGTTAGGATTAAGGGACGGGTGAGGGTCAGGTTTCGGGGAAGGGTTAGGGTTAGGGTTTGGGCTAGGGTTAGGGTTAGGGGACGGGGACGGTTTAGGGTCCAGGTGAGGGTCCGACAACGCTTTAGGGGGAGCGTGCCTGTGAGGGCGCGGGTTAGTGTGAGTGTACGTGTTAGGATTAGGGGACGGGTGAGAGTCAGGCTTCGGGGAAGGGTTAGGGTTAGGGTTCGGGCTAGGGTTAGGGTTAGGGGACGGGGACGGTTTAGGGTCCAGGTGAGGGTCCGACAACGATTTAGGGGGAGCGTGCGTGTGAGGGCACGGGTTAGTGTGAGCCTACGGGTTAGGATTAGGGGACGGGTGAGGGTCAGGCTTCGGGGAAGGGTTAGGGTTAGGGTTCGGGCTAGGGTTAGGGTTAGGGGACGGGGACGGTTTAGGGTCCAGGTGAGGGTTCGACAACCCTTTAGGGGGAGCGTGCGTGTGAGGGCGCGGGTTAGTGTGAGCCTACGGTATAGGATTAGGGGACGGGTGAGGGTCAGGCTTCGGGGAAGGGTTAGGGTTAGGGTTCGGGCTAGGGTTAGGGTTAGGGGACGGGGACGGTTTAGGGTCCAGGTGAGGGTCCGACAACGCTTTGGGGGAGGGTGCGTGTGAGGGCGCGGGTTAGTGTTAGCGTACGGGTTAGGATTAGGGGACGGGTGAGGGTCAGGCTTCGGGGAAGGGTTAGGGTTAGGGTTCGGGCTAGGGTTAGGGTTAGGGGATGGGGACGGTTTAGGGTCCAGGTGAGGGTCCGACAACGCTTTAGGGGGAGCGTGCGTGTGAGGGCGCGGGTTAGTGTTAGCGTACGGGTTAGGATTAGGGGACGGGTGAGGGTCAGGCTTCGGGGAAGGGTTAGGGTTAGGGTTCGGGCTAGGGTTAGGGTTAGGGGACGGGGACGGTTCAGGGTCCAGGTGATGGTCCGACAACGCTTTAGGGGAAGCGTGCGTGTGAGGGCGCGGGTTAGTGTGAGCCTACGGGTTAGGATTAGGGGACGGGTGAGGGTCAGGCTTCGGGGAAGGGTTAGGGTTAGGGTTCGGGCTAGGGTTAGGGTTAGGGGACGGGGACGGTTTAGGGTCCAGGTGAGGGTCCGACAACGCTTTAGGGGCAGCGTGCGTGTGAGGGCGCGGGTTAGTGTGAGCGTACGTGTTAGGATTAGGGCACGGGTGAGGGTCAGGTTTCGGGGAAGGGTTAGGGTTAGGGTTTGGGCTAGGGTTAGGGTTAGGGGACGGGGACGGTTTAGGGTCCAGGTGAGGGTCCGACAACGCTTTAGGGGGAGCGTGCGTGTGAGGGCGCGGGTTAGTGTGAGTGTACGTGTTAGGATTAGGGGACGGGTGAGAGTCAGGCTTCGGGGAAGGTTTAGGGTTAGGGTTCGGGCTAGGGTTAGGGTTAGGGGACGGGGACGGTTTAGGGTCCAGGTGAGGGTCAGAAAAGGCTTTAGGGGGAGCGTGCGTGTGAGGGCGCGGGTTAGTGTGAGCCTACGATTTAGGATTAGGGGACGAGTGAGGGTCAGGCTTCGGGGAAGGGTTAGGGTTAGGGTTCGGGCTAGGGTTAGGGTTAGGGGACAGGGACGGTTCAGGGTCCAGATGAGGGTCCGACAACGCTTTAGCGGGAGCGTGCGTGTGAGGGCGCAGGTTAGTGTTAGTGTACGGGTTAGGATTAGGGGACGGGTGAGGGTCAGGCTTCGGGGAAGGGTTAGGGTTAGGGTTTGGGCTAGGGTTAGGGTTAGGGGACGGGGACGGTTTAGGGTCCAGGTGAGGGTCCGACAACGCTTTAGGGGGAGCGTGCCTGTGAGGGCGCGGGTTAGTGTGAGTGTACGTGTTAGGATTAGGGGACGGGTGAGAGTCAGGCTTCGGGGAAGGGTTAGGGTTAGGGTTCGGGCTAGGGTTAGGGTTAGGGGACGGGGACGGTTTAGGGTCCAGGTGAGGGTCCGACAACGCTTTAGGGGGAGCGTGCGTGTGAGGGCGCGGGTTAGTGTGAGCCTACGGGTTAGGATTAGGGGACGGGTGAGGGTCAGGCTTCGGGGAAGGGTTAGGGTTAGGGTTCGGGCTAGGGTTAGGGTTAGGGGACGGGGACGGTTTAGGGTCCAGGTGAGGGTCCGACAACGCTTTAGGGGGAGCGTGCGTGTGAGGGCGCGGGTTAGTGTGAGCCTACGGTATAGGATTAGGGGACGGGTGAGGGTCAGCATTCGGGGAAGGGTTAGGGTTCGGGCTAGGGTTAGGGTTAGGGGACGGGGACGGTTTAGGGTCCAGGTGAGGGTCCGACAACGCTTTGGGGGAGGGTGCGTGTGAGGGCGCGGGTTAGTGTTAGCGTACGGGTTAGGATTAGGGGACGGGTGAGGGTCAGGCTTCGGGGAAGGGTTAGGGTTAGGGTTCGGGCTAGGGTTAGGGTTAGGGGACGGGGACGGTTTAGGGTCCAGGTGAGGGTCCGACAACGCTTTACAGGGAGCGTGCGTGTGAGGGCGCGGGTTAGTGTTAGCATACGGGTTAGGATTAGGGGACGGGTGAGGGTCAGGCTTCGGGGAAGGGTTAGGGTTAGGGTTCGGGCTAGGGTTAGGGTTAGGGGACGGGGACGGTTTAGGGTCCAGGTGAGGGTCCGACAACGCTTTAGGGGCAGCGTGCGTGTGAGGGCGCGGGTTAGTGTGAGCGTACGTGTTACGATTAGGGGACGGGTGAGGGTCAGGTTTCGGGGAAGGGTTAGGGTTACGGTTTGGGCTAGGGTTAGTGTTAGGGGACGGGGACGGTTTAGGGTCCAGGTGAGGGTCCGACAACGCTTTAGGGGGAGCGTGCCTGTGAGGGCGCGGGTTAGTGTGAGTGTACGTGTTAGGATTAGGGGACGGGTGAGAGTCAGGCTTCGGGGAAGGGTTAGGGTTAGGGTTCGGGCTAGGGTTAGGGTTAGGGGACGGGGACGGTTTAGGGTCCAGGTGAGGGTCCGACAACGCTTTAGGGGGAGCGTGCGTGTGAGGGCGCGGGTTAGTGTGAGCCTACGGGTTAGGATTAGGGGACGGGTGAGGGTCAGGCTTCGGGGAAGGGTTAGGGTTAGGGTTCGGGCTAGGGTTAAGGTTAGGGGACGGGGACGGTTTAGGGTCCAGGTGAGGGTCCGACAACGCTTTAGGGGGAGCGTGCGTGTGAGGGCGCGGGTTAGTGTGAGCCTACGGTTTAGGATTAGGGGACGGGTGAGGGTCAGGCTTCGGGGAAGGGTTAGGGTTAGGGTTCGGGCTAGGGTTAGGGTTAGGGGACGGGGACGGTTTAGGGTCCAGGTGAGCGTCCGACAAAGCTTTAGGGGAGGGTGCGTGTGAGGGCGCGGGTTAGTGTTAGCGTACGGTTTAGGATTAGGGGACGGGTGAGGGTCAGGCTTCGGGGAAGGGTTAGGGTTAGGGTTTGGGCTAGGGTTAGGGTTAGGGGACGGGGACGGTTTAGGGTCCAGGTGAGGGTCCGACAACGCTTTAGGGGGAGCTTGCGTGTGAGGGCGCGGGTTAGTGTGAGCCTACGGTTTAGGATTAGGGGACGGGTGAGAGTCAGGCTTCGGGGAAGGTTTAGGGTTAGGGTTCGGGCTAGGGTTAGGGTTAGGGGACGGGGACGGTTTAGGGTCCAGGTGAGGGTCAGAAAACGCTTTAGGGGGAGCGTGCGTGTGAGGGCGCGGGTTAGTGTGAGCCTACGGTTTAGGATTAGGGGACGAGTGAGGGTCAGGCTTCGGGGAAGGGTTAGGGTTAGGGTTCGGGCTAGGGTTAGGGTTAGGGGACAGGAACGGTTCAGGGTCCAGGTGAGGGTCCGACAACGCTTTAGCGGGAGCGTGCGTGTGAGGGCGCAGGTTAGTGTTAGCGTACGGGTTAGGATTAGGGGACGGGTGAGGGTCAGGCTTCGGGGAAGGGTTAGGGTTAGGGTTCGGGCTACGGTTAGGGTTAGGGGACGGGGACGGTTCAGGGTCCAGGTGAGGGTCCTACAACGCTTTAGGGGGAGCGTGCGTGTGAGGGCGCGGGTTAGTGTGATCCTACGGGTTAGGATTAGGGGACGGGTGAGGGTCAGGCTTCGGGGAAGGGTTAGGGTTAGGGTTCGGGCTAGGGTTAGGGTTAGGGGACGGGGACGGTTTAGGGTCCAGGTGAGGGTCCGACAACGCTTTAGGGGGAGCGTGCGTGTGAGGGCGCGGGTTAGTTTGAGCCTACAGGTTAGGATTAGGGGACGGGTGAGGGTCAGGCTTCGGGGAAGGGTTAGGGTTAGGGTTCGGGCTAGGGTTAGGGTTAGGGGACGGGGACGGTTTAGGGTCCAGGTGAGGGTCCGACAACGCTTTAGGGGCAGCGTGCGTGTGAGGGCGCGGGTTAGTGTGAGCGTACGTGTTAGGATTAGGGCACGGGTGAGGGTCAGGTTTCGGGGAAGGGTTAGGGTTACGGTTTGGGCTAGGGTTAGGGTTAGGGGACGGGGACGGTTTAGGGTCCAGGTGAGGGTCCGACAACGCTTTAGGGGGAGCGTGCCTGTGAGGGCGCGGGTTAGTGTGAGTGTACGTGTTAGGATTAGGGGACGGGTGAGAGTCAGGCTTCGGGGAAGGGTTAGGGTTAGGGTTCGGGCTAGGGTTAGGGTTAGGGGACGGGGACGGTTTAGGGTCCAGGTGAGGGTCCGACAACGCTTTAGGGGGAGCGTGCGTGTGAGGGCGCGGGTTAGTGTGAGCCTACGGGTTAGGATTAGGGGACGGGTGAGGGTCAGGCTTCGGGGAAGGGTTAGGGTTAGGGTTCGGGCTAGGGTTAGGGTTAGGGGACGGGGACGGTTTAGGGTCCAGGTGAGGGTCCGACAACGCTTTAGGGGGAGCGTGCGTGTGAGGGCGCGGGTTAGTGTGAGCCTACGGTTTAGGATTAGGGGACGGGTGAGGGTCAGGCTTCGGGGAAGGGTTAGGGTTAGGGTTCGGGCAAGGGTTAGGGTTAGGGGACGGGGACGGTTTAGGGTCCAGGTGAGGGTCCGACAAAGCTTTGGGGGAGGGTGCGTGTGAGGGCGCGGGTTAGTGTTAGCGTACGGGTTAGGATTAGGGGACGGGTGAGGGTCAGGCTTCGGGGAAGGGTTAGGGTTAGGGTTCGGGCTAGGGTTAGGGTTAGGGGACGGGGACGGTTTAGGGTCCAGGTGAGGGTCCGACAACGCTTTAGGGGGAGCGTGCGTGTGAGGGCGCGGGTTAGTGTTAGCATACGGGTTAGGATTAGGGGACGGGTGAGGGTCAGGCTTCGGGGAAGGGTTAGGGTTAGGGTTCGGGCTAGGGTTAGGGTTAGGGGACGGGGACGGTTTAGGGTCCAGGTGAGGGTCCGACAACGCTTTAGGGGGAGCGTGCGTGTGAGGGCGCGGGTTAGTGTTAGCGTACGGGTTAGGATTAGGGGACGGGTGAGTGTCAGGCTTCGGGGAAGGGTTAGGGTTAGGGTTCGGGCTAGGGTTAGGGTTAGGGGACGGGGACGGTTTAGGGTCCAGGTGAGGGTCCGACAACGCTTTAGGGGGAGCGTGCGTGTGAGGGCGCGGGTTAGTGTGAGTGTACGTGTTAGGATTAGGGGACGGGTGAGGGTCAGGCTTAGGGGAAGGTTTAGGGTTAGGGTTCGGGCTAGGGTTAGGGTTAGGGGATGGGGACGGTTTAGGGTCCAGGTGAGGGTCAGAAAACGCTTTAGGGGGAGCGTGCGTGTGAGGGCGCGGGTTAGTGTGAGCCTACGGTTTAGGATTAGGGGACGAGTGAGGGTCAGGCTTCGGGGAAGGGTTAGGGTTAGGGTTCGGGCTAGGGTTAGGGTTAGGGGACAGGGACGGTTCAGGGTCCAGGTGAGGGTCCGACAACGCTTTAGCGGGAGCGTGCGTGTGAGGGCGCAGGTTAGTGTTAGCGTACGGGTTAGGATTAGGGGACGGGTGAGGGTCAGGCTTCGGGGAAGGGTTAGGGTTAGGGTTCGGGCTAGGGTTAGGGTTAGGGGACGGGGACGGTTTAGGGTCCAGGTGAGGGTCCGACAACGCTTTAGGGGGAGCGTGCGTGTGAGGGCGCGGGTTAGTGTGAGCCTACAGGTTAGGATTAGGGGACGGGTGAGGGTCAGGCTTTGGGGAAGGGTTAGGGTTAGGGTTCGGGCTAGGGTTAGGGTTAGGGGACGGGGACGGTTTAGGGTCCAGGTGAGGGTCCGACAACGCTTTAGGGGCAGCGTGCGTGTGAGGGCGCGGGTTAGTGTGAGCGTACGTGTTAGGATTAGGGGACGGGTGAGGGTCAGGTTTCGGGGAAGGGTTAGGGTTAGGGTTTGGGCTAGGGTTAGGGTTAGGGGACGGGGACGGTTTAGGGTCCAGGTGAGGGTCCGACAACGCTTTAGGGGGAGCGTGCCTGTGAGGGCGCGGGTTAGTGTGAGTGTACGTGTTAGGATTAGGGGATGGGTGAGAGTCAGGCTTCGGGGAAGGGTTAGGTTTAGGGTTCGGGCTAGGGTTAGGGTTAGGGGACGGGGACGGTTTAGGGTCCAGGTGAGGGTCAGAAAACGCTTTAGGGGGATCGTGCGTGTGAGGGCGCGGGTTAGTGTGAGTGTACGTGTTAGGATTAGGGGACGGGTGAGAGTCAGGCTTCGGGGAAGGTTTAGGGTTAGGGTTCGGGCTAGGGTTAGGGTTAGGGGACGGGGACGGTTTAGGGTCCAGGTGAGGGTCAGAAAACGCTTTAGGGGGAGCGTGCGTGTGAGGGCGCGGGTTAGTGTGAGCCTACGGTTTAGGATTAGGGGACGAGTGAGGGTCAGGCTTCGGGGAAGGGTTAGGGTTAGGGTTCGGGCTAGGGTTAGGGTTAGGGGACGGGGACGGTTCAGGGTCCAGGTGAGGGTCCGACAACGCTTTAGCGGGATCCTGCGTGTGAGGTCGCAGGTTAGTGTTAGCGTAGGGGTTAGGATTAGGGGACGGGTGAGGGTCAGGCTTCGGGGAAGGGTTAGGGTTAGGGTTCGGGCTAGGTTTAGGGTTAGGGGACGGGGACGGTTCAGGGTCCAGGTGAGGGTCCGACAACGCTTTAGGGGGAGCGTGCGTGTGAGGGCGCGGGTTAGTGTGAGCCTACGGGTTAGGATTAGGGGACGGGTGAGGGTCAGGCTTCGGGGAAGGGTTAGGGTTAGGGTTCGGGCTAGGGTTAGGGTTAGGGGACGGGGACGGTTTAGGGTCCAGGTGAGGGTCCGACAACGCTTTAGGGGCAGCGTGCGTGTGAGGGCGCGGGTTAGTGTGAGTGTACGTGTTAGGATTAGGGGACGGGTGAGAGTCAGTCTTCGGGGAAGGTTTAGGGTTAGGGTTCGGGCTAGGGTTAGGGTTAGGGGACGGGGACGGTTTAGGGTCCAGGTGAGGGTCAGAAAACGCTTTAGGGGGAGCGTGCGTGTGAGGGCGCGGGTTAGTGTGAGCCTACGGTGTAGGATTAGGGGACGAGTGAGGGTCAGGCTTCGGGGAAGGGTTAGGGTTAGGGTTCGGGCTAGGGTTAGGGTTAGGGGACGGGGACGGTTTAGGGTCCAGGTGAGGGTCCGACAACGCTTTAGGGGGAGCGTGCCTGTGAGGGCGCGGGTTAGTGTGAGTGTACGTGTTAGGATTAGGGGACGGGTGAGAGTCAGGCTTCGGGGAAGGGTTAGGGTTAGGGTTCGGGCTAGGGTTAGGGTTAGGGGACGGGGACGGTTTAGGGTCCAGGTGAGGGTCCGACAACGCTTTAGGGGGAGCGTGCGTGTGAGGGCGCGGGTTAGTGTGAGCCTACGGGTTAGGATTAGGGGACGGGTGAGGGTCAGGCTTCGGGGAAGGGTTAGGGTTAGGGTTCGGGCTAGGGTTAGGGTTAGGGGACGGGGACGGTTTAGGGTCCAGGTGAGGGTCCGACAACGCTTTACAGGGAGCGTGCGTGTGAGGGCGCGGGTTAGTGTTAGCATACGGGTTAGGATTAGGGGACGGGTGAGGGTCAGGCTTCGGGGAAGGGTTAGGGTTAGGGTTCGGGCTAGGGTTAGGGTTAGGGGACGGGGACGGTTTAGGGTCCAGGTGAGGGTCCGACAACGCTTTAGGGGGAGCGTGCGTGTGAGGGCGCGGGTTAGTGTTAGCGTACGGGTTAGGATTAGGGGACGGGTGAGTGTCAGGCTTCGGGGAAGGGTTAGGGTTAGGGTTCGGGCTAGGGTTAGGGTTAGGGGACGGGGACGGTTCAGGGTCCAGGTGAGGGTCCGACAACGCTTTAGGGGAAGCGTGCGTGTGAGGGCGCGGGTTAGTGTGAGCCTACGGGTTAGGATTAGGGGACGGGTGAGGGTCAGGCTTCAGGGAAGGGTTAGGGTTAGGGTTCGGGCTAGGGTTAGGGTTAGGGGACGGGGACTGTTTAGGGTCCAGGTGAGGGTCCGACAACGCTTTAGGGGCAGCGTGCGTGTGAGGGCGCGGGTTAGTGTGAGCGTACGTGTTAGGATTAGGGCACGGGTGAGGGTCAGGTTTCGGGGAAGGGTTAGGGTTAGGGTTCGGGCTAGGGTTAGGGTTAGGGGACGGGGACGGTTTAGGGTCCAGGTGAGGGTCCGACAACGCTTTAGGGGGAGCGTGCGTGTGAGGGCGCGGGTTAGTGTGAGTGTACGTGTTAGGATTAGGGGACGGGTGAGAGTCAGGCTTCGGGGAAGGTTTAGGGTTAGGGTTCGGGCTAGGGTTAGGGTTAGGGGACGGGGACGGTTTAGGGTACAGGTGAGGGTCAGAAAACGCTTTAGGGGGAGCGTGCGTGTGAGGGCGCGGGTTAGTGTGAGCCTACGGTTTAGGATTAGGGGACGAGTGAGGGTCAGGCTTCGGGGAAGGGTTAGGGTTAGGGTTCGGGCTAGGGTTAGGGTTAGGGGACAGGGACGGTTCAGGGTCCAGGTGAGGGTCCGACAATGCTTTAGCGGGAGCGTGCGTGTGAGGGCGCAGGTTAGTGTTAGCGTACGGGTTAGGATTAGGGGACGGGTGAGGGTCAGGCTTCGGGGAAGGTTTAGGGTTAGGGTTCGGGCTAGGGTTAGGGTTAGGGGACGGGGACGGTTCAGGGTCCAGGTGAGGGTCCGACAACGCTTTAGGGGTAGCGTGCGTGTGAGGGCGCGGGTTAGTGTGAGTGTACGGGTTAGGATTAGGGGACGGGTGAGGGTCAGGCTTCGGGGAAGGGTTAGGGTTAGGGTTCGGGCTAGGGTTAGGGTTAGGGGACGGGGACGGTTTAGGGTCCAGGTGAGGGTCCGACAACGCTTTAGGGGCAGCGTGCGTGTGAGGGCGCGGGTTAGTGTGAGCGTACGTGTTAGGATTAGGGGACGGGTGAGGGTCAGGTTTCGGGGAAGGGTTAGGGTTAGGGTTTGGGCTAGGGTTAGGGTTAGGGGACGGGGACGGTTTAGGGTCCAGGTGAGGGTCCGACAACGCTTTAGGGGGAGCGTGCCTGTGAGGGCGCGGGTTAGTGTGAGTGTACGTGTTAGGATTAGGGGACGGGTGAGAGTCAGGCTTCGGGGAAGGGTTAGTGTTAGGGTTCGGGCTAGGGTTAGGGTTAGGGGACGGGGACGGTTTAGGGTCCAGGTGAGGGTCCGACAACGCTTTAGGGGGAGCGTGCGTGTGAGGGCACGGGTTAGTGTGAGCCTACGGGTTAGGATTAGGGGACGGGTGAGGGTCAGGCTTCGGGTAAGGGTTAGGGTTAGGGTTCGGGCTAGGGTTAGGGTTAGGGGACGGGGACGGTTTAGGGTCCAGGTGAGGGTCCGACAACGCTTTAGGGGGAGCGTGCGTGTGAGGGAGCGGGTTAGTGTGAGCCTACGGTTTAGGATTAGGGGACGGGTGAGGGTCAGGCTTCGGGGAAGGGTTAGGGTTAGGGTTCGGGCTAGGGTTAGGGTTAGGGGACGGTGACGGTTTAGGGTCCAGGTGAGGGTCTGACAACGCTTTGGGGGAGGGTGCATGTGAGGGCGCGGGTTAGTGTTAGCGTACGGGTTAGGATTAGGGGACGGGTGAGGGTCAGGCTTCGGGGAAGGGTTAGGGTTCGGGCTAGGGTTAGGGTTAGGGGACGGGGACGGTTTAGGGTCCAGGTGAGGGTCCGACAACGCTTTACAGGGAGCGTGCGTGTGAGGGCGCGGGTTAGTGTTAGCATATGGGTTAGGATTAGGGGACGGGTGAGGGTCAGGCTTCGGGGAAGGGTTAGGGTTAGGGTTCGGGCTAGGGTTAGGGTTAGGGGACGGGGACGGTTTAGGGTCCAGGTGAGGGTCCGACAACGCTTTAGGGGGAGCGTGCGTGTGAGGGAGCGAGTTAGTGTTAGCGTACGGGTTAGGATTAGGGCACGGGTGAGTGTCAGGCTTCGGGGAAGGGTTAGGGTTAGGGTTCGGGCTAGGGTTAGGGTTAGGGGACGGGGACGGTTCAGGGTCCAGGTGAGGGTCCGACAACGCTTTAGGGGAAGCGTGCGTGTGAGGGCGCGGGTTAGTGTGAGCCTACGGGTTAGGATTAGGGGACGGGTGAGGGTCAGGCTTCGGGGAAGGGTTAGGGTTAGGGTTCGGGCTAGGGTTAGGGTTAGGTGACGGGGACGGTTTAGGGTCCAGGTGAGGGTCCGACAACGCTTTAGGGGCAGCGTGCGTGTGAGGGCGCGGGTTAGTGTTAGCGTACGGGTTAGGATTTGGGGACGGGTGAGGGTGAGGTTTCGGGGAAGGGTTAGGGTTAGGGTTCGGGCTAAGGTTAGGGTTAGGGGACGGGGACGGTTTAGGGTCCAGGTGAGGGTCCGACAACGCTTTAGGGGGAGCGTGCGTGTGAGGGCGCGGGTTAGTGTGAGCCTACGGGTTAGGATTAGGGGACGGGTGAGGGTCAGGCTTCGGGGAAGGGTTAGGGTTAGGGTTCGGGCTAGGGTTAGGGTTAGGGGACGGGGACGGTTTAGGGTGCAGGTGAGGGTCCGACAACGATTTAGGGGAGCGTGCGTGTGAGGGCGCGGGTTAGTGTTAGCGTACGGTTTAGGATTAGGGGACGGGTGAGGGTCAGGCTTCGGGGAAGTGTTAGGGTTAGGGTTCGGGCTAGGGTTATGGTTAGGGGTTGGGGACGGTTCAGGGTCCAGGTGAGGGTCCGACAACGCTTTAGGGGGAGCGTGCGTGTGAGGGCGCGGGTTAGTGTGAGCATACGGGCTAGGATTAGGGGACGGGTGAGGGTCAGGCTTCGGGGAAGGGTTAGGGTTAGGGTTCGGGCTAGGGTTAGGGTTAGGGGACGGGGACGGTTTAGGGTCCAGGTGAGGGTCCGACAACGCTTTAGGGGCAGGGTGCGTGTGAGGGCGCGGGTTAGTGTGAGCGTACGGGTTAGGATTAGGGGACGGGTGAGGGTCAGGCTTCGGGGAAGGGTTAGGGTTAGGTTTTGGGCTCAGGTTAGGGTTAGGGGACGGGGACGGTTTAGGGTCCAGGTGAGGGTCAGAAAACGCTTTAGGGGGAGCGTGCGTGTGAGGGCGCGGGTTAGTGTGAGCCTACGGTTTAGGATTAGGGGACGAGTGAGGGTCAGGCTTCGGGGAAGGGTTAGGGTTAGGGTTCGGGCTAGGGTTAGGGTTAGGGGACAGGGACGGTTCAGGGTCCAGGTGAGGGTCCGACAACGCTTTAGCGGGAGCCTGCGTGTGAGGGCGCAGGTTAGTGTTAGCGTACGGGTTAGGATTAGGGGACGGGTGAGGGTCAGGCTTCGGGGAAGGGTTAGGGTTAGGGTTCGGGCTAGGGTTAGGGTTAGGGGACGGGGACGGTTCAGGGTCCAAGTGAGGGTCCGACAACGCTTTAGGGGGAGCGTGCGTGTGAGGGCGCGGGTTAGTGTGAGCGTACGGGTTAGGATTAGGGGACGGGTGAGTGTCAGGTTTCGGGGAAGTGTTAGGGTTAGGGTTCGGGCTAGGGATAGGGTTAGGGGACGGGGACGGTTCAGGGTCCAGGTGAGGGTCCGACAACGCTTTAGGGGCAGCGTGCGTGTGAGGGCGCGGGTTAGTGTGAGCGTACGGGTTAGGATTAGGGGACGGGTGAGGGTGAGGTTTCGGGGAAGTGTTAGGGTTAGGGTTCGGGCTAGGGTTAGGGTTAGGGGACGGGGACGGTTTAGGGTCCAGGTGAGGGTCCGACAACGCTTTAGGGGGAGCGTGCCTGTGAGGGCGCGGGTTAGTGTGAGTGTACGTGTTAGGATTAGGGGACGGGTGAGAGTCAGGCTTCGGGGAAGGGTTAGGGTTAGGGTTCGGGCTAGGGTTAGGGTTAGGGGACGGGGACGGTTTAGGGTCCAGTTGAGGGTCCGACAACGCTTTAGGGGGAGCGTGCGTGTGAGGGCGCGGGTTAGTGTGAGCCTACGGTTTAGGATTAGGGGACGGGTGAGGGTCAGGCTTCGGGGAAGAGTTAGGGTTAGGGTTCGGGCTAGGGTTAGGGTTAGGGGACGGGGACGGTTTAGGGTCCAGGTGAGGGTCCGACAACGCTTTAGGGGGAGCGTGCGTGTGAGGGCGCGGGTTAGTGTGAGCCTACGGGTTAGGATTAGGGGACGGGTGAGGGTCAGGCTTCGGGGAAGGGTTAGGGTTAGGGTTCGGGCTAGGGTTAGGGTTAGGGGACGGGGACGGTTCAGGGTCCAGGTGAGGGTCCGACAACGCTTTAGGGGGAGCGTGTGTGTGAGGGCGCGGGTTAGTGTGAGAGTACGGGTTAGGATTAGGGGACAGGTGAGGGTCAGGCTTCGGGGAAGGGTTAGGGTTAGGGTTCGGGCTAGGGTTAGGGTTAGGGGACGGGGACGGTTTAGGGTGCAGGTGAGGGTCCGACAACGCTTTAGGGGGAGCGTGTGTGTGAGGCCGCGGGTTAGTGTTAGCGTACGGGTTAGGATTAGGGGACGGGTGAGGGTCAGGCTTCGGGGAAGTGTTAGGGTAAGGGTTCGGGCTAGGGTTATGGTTAGGGGATGGGGACGGTTCAGGGTCCAGGTGAGGGTCCGACAACGCTTTAGGGGGAGCGTGCGTGTGAGGGCGCGGGTTAGTGTGAGCATACGGGTTAGGATTAGGGGACGGGTGAGGGTCAGGTTTCGGGGAAGGGTTAGGGTTAGGGTTCGGGCTAGGGTTAGGGTTAGGGGACGGGGACGGTTTAGGGTCCAGGTGAGGGTCCGACAACGCTTTAGGGGGAGCGTGCCTGTGAGGGCGCGGGTTAGTGTGAGTGTACGTGTTAGGATTAGGGGACGGGTGAGAGTCAGGCTTCGGGGAAGGGTTAGGGTTAGGGTTCGGGCTAGGGTTAGGGTTAGGGGACGGGGACGGTTTAGGGTCCAGGTGAGGGTCCGACAACGCTTTAGGGGGAGCGTGCGTGTGAGGGCGCGGGTTAGTGTGAGCCTACGGGTTAGGATTAGGGGACGGGTGAAGGTCAGGCTTCGGGGAAGGGTTAGGGTTAGGGTTCGGGCTAGGGTTAGGGTTAGGGGACGGGGACGGTTTAGGGTCCACGTGAGGGTCCGACAACGCTTTAGGGGCAGCGTGCGTGTGAGGGCGCGGGTTAGTGTGAGCGTACGGGTTAGGATTAGGGGACCGGTGACGGTCAGGCTTCGGGGAAGGGTTAGGGTTAGGGTTCGGGCTAGGGTTAGGGTTAGGGGACGGGGACGGTTTAGGGTCCAGGTGAGGGTCCGACAACGCTTTAGGGGGAGCGTGTGTGTGAGGGCGCGGGTTAGTGTTAGCGTACGGGTTAGGATTAGGGGACGGGTGAGGGTCAGGCTTCGGGGAAGGGTTAGGGTTAGGGTTCGGGCTAGGGTTAGGGTTAGGGGACGGGGATGGTTTAGGGTCCAGGTGAGGGTCCGACAACGCTTTAGGGGCAGCGTGCGTGTGAGGGCGCGGGTTAGTGTGAGCGTACGTGTTAGGATTAGGGGACGGGTGAGGGTCAGGTTTCGGGGAAGGGTTAGGGTTAGGGTTTGGGCTAGGGTTAGGGGACGGGGACGGTTTAGGGTCCAGGTGAGGGTCCGACAACGCTTTAGGGGGAGCGTGCGTGTGAGGGCGCGGGTTAGTGTGAGTGTACGTGTTAGGATTAGGGGACGGGTGAGAGTCAGGCTTCGGGGAAGGTTTAGGGTTAGGGTTCGGGCTAGGGTTAGGGTTAGGGGACGGGGACGGTTTAGGGTCCAGGGGAGGGTCCGAAAACGCTTTAGGGGGAGCGTGCGTGTGAGGGCGCGGGTTAGTGTGAGCCTACGGGTTAGGATTAGGGGAAGGGTGAGGGTCAGGCTTCGGGGAAGTGTTAGGGTTAGGGTTCGGGCTAGGGTTAGGGTTAGGGGAAGGGACGGTTTAGGGTCCAGGTGAGGGTCCGACAACGCTTTAGCGGGAGCGTGCGTGTGAGGGCGCAGGTTAGTGTTAGCCTACGGGTTAGGATTAGGGGACGGGTGAGGGTCAGGCTTCGGGGAAGGGTTAGGGTTAGGGTTCGGGCTAGGGTTAGGGTTAGGCGACGGGGACGGTTCAGGGTCCAGGTGAGGCTCCGACAACGCTTTAGCGGGAGCGTGCGTGTGAGGGCGCGGGTTAGTGTGAGCCTACGGGTTAGGATTAGGGGACGGGTGAGGGTCAGGCTTCGGGGAAGGGTTAGGGTTAGGGTTTGGGCTAGGGTTAGGGTTAGGGGACGGGGACGGTTTAGGGTCCAGGTGAGGGTCCGACAACGCTTTAGGGGGAGCGTGCGTGTGAGGGCGCGGGTTAGTGTGAGCCTACGGGTTAGGATTAGGGGACGGGTGAGGGTCAGGCTTCGGGGAAGGGTTAGGGTTAGGGTTCGGGCTAGGGTTAGGGTTAGGGGACGGGGACGGTTTAGGGTCCAGGTGAGGTTCCGACAATGCTTTAGGGGGAGCGTGCGTGTGACGGCGCGGGTTAGTGTGAGCGTACGGGTTAGGATTAGGGGACAGGTGAGGGTCAGGCTTCGGGGAAGTGTTAGGGTTAGGGTTCGGGCTAGGGTTAGGGTTAGGGGACGGGGACGGTTTAGGGTCCAGGTGAGGGTCCGACAACGCTTTAGGGGGAGCGTGCGTGTGAGGGCGCGGGTTAGTGTTAGCGTACGGGTTAGGATTAGGGGACGGGTGAGTGTCAGGCTTCGGGGAAGGGTTAGGGTTAGGGTTCGGGCTAGGGTTAGGGTTGGGGACGGGGACGGTTCAGGGTCCAGGTGAGGGTCCGACAACGCTTTAGGGGGAGCGTGCGTGTGAGGGCGCGGGTTAGTGTGAGCCTACGGGTTAGGATTAGGGGACGGGTGAGGGTCAGGCTTCGGGGAAGGGTTATGGTTAGGGTTCGGGCTAGGGTTAGGGTTAGGGGATGGGGACGGTTCAGGGTCCAGGTGAGGGTCCGACAACGCTTTAGGGGGAGCGTGCATGTGAGGGCGCGGGTTAGTGTGAGCCTACGGTTTAGGACTAGGGGACGGGTGAGGGTCAGGCTTCGGGGAAGGGTTAGGGTTAGGGTTCGGGCTAGGGTTAGGGTTAGGGGACGGGGACGGTTTAGGGTCCAGGTGAGGGTCCGACAACGCTTTGGGGGAGGGTGCGTGTGAGGGCGCGGGTTAGTGTGAGCGTACGGGTTAGGATTAGGGGACGGGTGAGGGTCAGGCTTCGGGGAAGGGTTAGGGTTAGGGTTCGGGCTAGGGTTAGGGTTAGGGGACGGGGACGGTTTAGGGTCCAGGTGAGGGTCCGACAACGCTTTAGGGGGAGCGTGCGTGTGAGGGCGCGGGTTAGTGTGAGCCTACGGGTTATGATTAGGGGACGGGTGAGGGTCAGGCTTCGGGGAAGGGTTAGGGTTAGGGTTCGGGCTAGGGTTAGGGTTAGGGGACGGGGACGGTTTAGGGTCCAGGTGAGGGTCCGACAACGCTTTAGGGGGAGTGTGCGTGTGAGGGCGCGGGTTATTGTTAGCGTACGGGTTAGGATTAGGGGACGGGTGAGGGTCAGGCTTCGGGGAAGTGTTAGGGTTAGGGTTCGGGCTAGGGTTAGGGTTAGGGGATGGGGACGGTTCAGGGTCCAGGTGAGGGTCCGACAATGCTTTAGGGGGAGCGTGCGTGTGAGGGCGCTGGTTAGTGTGAGCATACGGGTTAGGATTAGGGGACGGGTGAGGGTCAGGCTTCGGGGAAGGGTTAGGGTTAGGGTTCGGGCTAGGGTTAGGGTTAGGGGACGGGGACGGTTTAGGGTCCAGGTGAGGGTCCGACAACGCTTTAGGGGCAGCGTGCGTGTGAGGGCGCGGGTTAGTGTGAGCGTACGTGTTAGGATTAGGGGACGGGTGAGGGTCAGGTTTCGGGGAAGGGTTAGGGTTAGGGTTTGGGCTAGGGTTAGGGTTAGGGGACGGGGACGGTTTAGGGTCCAGGTGAGGGTCCGACAACGCTTTAGGGGGAGCGTGCGTGTGAGGGCGCGGGTTAGTGTGAGTGTACGTGTTAGGATTAGGGGACGGATGAGAGTCAGGCTTCGGGGAAGGTTTAGGGTTAGGGTTCGGGCTAGGGTTAGGGTTAGGGGACGGGGACGGTTTAGTGTCCAGGTGAGGGTCCGAAAACGCTTTAGGGGGAGCGTGTGTGTGAGGGCGCGGGTTAGTGTGAGCCTACGGTTTAGGATTAGGGGACGAGTTAGGGTCAGGCTTCGGGGAAGGGTTAGGGTTAGGGTTCGGGCTAGGGTTAGGGTTAGGGGACAGGGACGGTTTAGGGTCCAGGTGAGGGTCCGACAACACTTTAGCGGGAGCGTGCGTGTGAGGGCGCAGGTTAGTGTTAGCGTACGGGTTAGGATTAGGGGACGGGTGAGGGTCAGGCTTCGGGGAAGGGTTAGGGTTAGGGTTCGGGCTACGGTTAGGGTTAGGGGACGGGGACGGTTCAGGGTCCAGGTGAGGGTCCGACAACGGTTTAGGGGGAGCGTGCGTGTGAGGGCGCGGGTTAGTGTGAGCCTACGGGTTAGGATTAGGGGACGGGTGAGGGTCAGGCTTCGGGGAAGGGTTAGGGTTAGGGTTCGGGCTAGGGTTAGGGTTAGGGGACGGGGACGGTTTAGGGTCCAGGTGAGGGTCCGACAATGCTTTAGGGGGAGCGTGCGTGTGAGGGCGCGGGTTAGTGTGAGCCTACAGGTTAGGATTAGGGGACGGGTGAGGGTCAGGCTTCGGGGAAGGGTTAGGGTTAGGGTTCGGGCTAGGGTTAGGGTTAGGGGACGGGGACGGTTTAGGGTCCAGGTGAGGGTCCGACAACGCTTTAGGGGCAGCGTGCGTGTGAGGGCGCGGGTTAGTGTGAGCGTACGGGTTAGGATTAAGGGACGGGTGAGGGTCAGGTTTCGGGGAAGGTTAGGGTTAGGGTTCGGGCTAGGGTTAGGGTTGGGACGGGGACGGTTTAGGGTCCAGGTGAGGGTCCGACAACGCTTTAGGGGGAGCGTGCCTGTGAGGGCGCGGGTTAGTGTGAGTGTACGGGTTAGGATTAGGGGACGGGTGAGAGTCAGGCTTCGGGGAAGGGTTAGGGTTAGGGTTCGGGCTAGGGTTAGGGTTAGGGGACGGGGACGGTTTAGGGTCCAGGTGAGGGTCCGACAACGCTTTAGGGGGAGCGTGCGTGTGAGGGCGCGGGTTAGTGTTAGCGTACGGGTTAGGATTAGGGGACGGGTGAGTGTCAGGCTTCGGGGAAGGGTTAGGGTTAGGGTTCGGGCTAGGGTTAGGGTTGGGGACGGGGACGGTTCAGGGTCCAGGTGAGGGTCCGACAACGCTTTAGGGGGAGCGTGCGTGTGAGGGCGCGGGTTAGTGTGAGCCTACGGGTTAGGATTAGGGGACGGGTGAGGGTCAGGCTTCGGGGAAGGGTTATGGTTAGGGTTCGGGCTAGGGTTAGGGTTAGGGGATGGGGACGGTTCAGGGTCCAGGTGAGGGTCCGACAACGCTTTAGGGGGAGCGTGCATGTGAGGGCGCGGGTTAGTGTGAGCCTACGGTTTAGGACTAGGGGACGGGTGAGGGTCAGGCTTCGGGGAAGGGTTAGGGTTAGGGTTCGGGCTAGGGTTAGGGTTAGGGGACGGGGACGGTTTAGGGTCCAGGTGAGGGTCCGACAACGCTTTGGGGGAGGGTGCGTGTGAGGGCGCGGGTTAGTGTGAGCGTACGGGTTAGGATTAGGGGACGGGTGAGGGTCAGGCTTCGGGGAAGGGTTAGGGTTAGGGTTCGGGCTAGGGTTAGGGTTAGGGGACGGGGACGGTTTAGGGTCCAGGTGAGGGTCCGACAACGCTTTAGGGGGAGCGTGCGTGTGAGGGCGCGGGTTAGTGTGAGCCTACGGGTTATGATTAGGGGACGGGTGAGGGTCAGGCTTCGGGGAAGGGTTAGGGTTAGGGTTCGGGCTAGGGTTAGGGTTAGGGGACGGGGACGGTTTAGGGTCCAGGTGAGGGTCCGACAACGCTTTAGGGGGAGTGTGCGTGTGAGGGCGCGGGTTATTGTTAGCGTACGGGTTAGGATTAGGGGACGGGTGAGGGTCAGGCTTCGGGGAAGTGTTAGGGTTAGGGTTCGGGCTAGGGTTAGGGTTAGGGGATGGGGACGGTTCAGGGTCCAGGTGAGGGTCCGACAATGCTTTAGGGGGAGCGTGCGTGTGAGGGCGCTGGTTAGTGTGAGCATACGGGTTAGGATTAGGGGACGGGTGAGGGTCAGGCTTCGGGGAAGGGTTAGGGTTAGGGTTCGGGCTAGGGTTAGGGTTAGGGGACGGGGACGGTTTAGGGTCCAGGTGAGGGTCCGACAACGCTTTAGGGGCAGCGTGCGTGTGAGGGCGCGGGTTAGTGTGAGCGTACGTGTTAGGATTAGGGGACGGGTGAGGGTCAGGTTTCGGGGAAGGGTTAGGGTTAGGGTTTGGGCTAGGGTTAGGGTTAGGGGACGGGGACGGTTTAGGGTCCAGGTGAGGGTCCGACAACGCTTTAGGGGGAGCGTGCGTGTGAGGGCGCGGGTTAGTGTGAGTGTACGTGTTAGGATTAGGGGACGGATGAGAGTCAGGCTTCGGGGAAGGTTTAGGGTTAGGGTTCGGGCTAGGGTTAGGGTTAGGGGACGGGGACGGTTTAGTGTCCAGGTGAGGGACCGAAAACGCTTTAGGGGGAGCGTGTGTGTGAGGGCGCGGGTTAGTGTGAGCCTACGGTTTAGGATTAGGGGACGAGTTAGGGTCAGGCTTCGGGGAAGGGTTAGGGTTAGGGTTCGGGCTAGGGTTAGGGTTAGGGGACAGGGACGGTTTAGGGTCCAGGTGAGGGTCCGACAACACTTTAGCGGGAGCGTGCGTGTGAGGGCGCAGGTTAGTGTTAGCGTACGGGTTAGGATTAGGGGACGGGTGAGGGTCAGGCTTCGGGGAAGGGTTAGGGTTAGGGTTCGGGCTACGGTTAGGGTTAGGGGACGGGGACGGTTCAGGGTCCAGGTGAGGGTCTGACAACGGTTTAGGGGGAGCGTGCGTGTGAGGGCGCGGGTTAGTGTGAGCCTACGGGTTAGGATTAGGGGACGGGTGAGGGTCAGGCTTCGGGGAAGGGTTAGGGTTAGGGTTCGGGCTAGGGTTAGGGTTAGGGGACGGGGACGGTTTAGGGTCCAGGTGAGGGTCCGACAATGCTTTAGGGGGAGCGTGCGTGTGAGGGCGCGGGTTAGTGTGAGCCTACAGGTTAGGATTAGGGGACGGGTGAGGGTCAGGCTTCGGGGAAGGGTTAGGGTTAGGGTTCGGGCTAGGGTTAGGGTTAGGGGACGGGGACGGTTTAGGGTCCAGGTGAGGGTCCGACAACGCTTTAGGGGCAGCGTGCGTGTGAGGGCGCGGGTTAGTGTGAGCGTACGGGTTAGGATTAAGGGACGGGTGAGGGTCAGGTTTCGGGGAAGGGTTAGGGTTAGGGTTCGGGCTAGGGTTAGGGTTGGGACGGGGACGGTTTAGGGTCCAGGTGAGGGTCCGACAACGCTTTAGGGGGAGCGTGCCTGTGAGGGCGCGGGTTAGTGTGAGTGTACGGGTTAGGATTAGGGGACGGGTGAGAGTCAGGCTTCGGGGAAGGGTTAGGGTTAGGGTTCGGGCTAGGGTTAGGGTTAGGGGACGGGGACGGTTTAGGGTCCAGGTGAGGGTCCGACAACGCTTTAGGGGGAGCGTGCGTGTGAGGGCGCGGGTTAGTGTTAGCGTACGGGTTAGGATTAGGGGACGGGTGAGTGTCAGGCTTCGGGGAAGGGTTAGGGTTAGGGTTCGGGCTAGGGTTAGGGTTGGGGACGGGGACGGTTCAGGGTCCAGGTGAGGGTCCGACAACGCTTTAGGGGGAGCGTGCGTGTGAGGGCGCGGGTTAGTGTGAGCCTACGGGTTAGGATTAGGGGACGGGTGAGGGTCAGGCTTCGGGGAAGGGTTATGGTTAGGGTTCGGGCTAGGGTTAGGGTTAGGGGATGGGGACGGTTCAGGGTCCAGGTGAGGGTCCGACAACGCTTTACGGGGAGCGTGCATGTGAGGGCGCGGGTTAGTGTGAGCCTACGGTTTAGGACTAGGGGACGGGTGAGGGTCAGGCTTCGGGGAAGGGTTAGGGTTAGGGTTCGGGCTAGGGTTAGGGTTAGGGGACGGGGACGGTTTAGGGTCCAGGTGAGGGTCCGACAACGCTTTGGGGGAGGGTGCGTGTGAGGGCGCGGGTTAGTGTGAGCGTACGGGTTAGGATTAGGGGACGGGTGAGGGTCAGGCTTCGGGGAAGGGTTAGGGTTAGGGTTCGGGCTACGGTTAGGGTTAGGGGACGGGGACGGTTTAGGGTCCAGGTGAGGGTCCGACAACGCTTTAGGGGGAGCGTGCGTGTGAGGGCGCGGGTTAGTGTGAGCCTACGGGTTATGATTAGGGGACGGGTGAGGGTCAGGCTTCGGGGAAGGGTTAGGGTTAGGGTTCGGGCTAGGGTTAGGGTTAGGGGACGGGGACGGTTTAGGGTCCAGGTGAGGGTCCGACAACGCTTTAGGGGGAGTGTGCGTGTGAGGGCGCGGGTTATTGTTAGCGTACGGGTTAGGATTAGGGGACGGGTGAGGGTCAGGCTTCGGGGAAGTGTTAGGGTTAGGGTTCGGGCTAGGGTTAGGGTTAGGGGATGGGGACGGTTCAGGGTCCAGGTGAGGGTCCGACAATGCTTTAGGGGGAGCGTGCGTGTGAGGGCGCTGGTTAGTGTGAGCATACGGGTTAGGATTAGGGGACGGGTGAGGGTCAGGCTTCGGGGAAGGGTTAGGGTTAGGGTTCGGGCTAGGGTTAGGGTTAGGGGACGGGGACGGTTTAGGGTCCAGGTGAGGGTCCGACAACGCTTTAGGGGCAGCGTGCGTGTGAGGGCGCGGGTTAGTGTGAGCGTACGTGTTAGGATTAGGGGACGGGTGAGGGTCAGGTTTCGGGGAAGGGTTAGGGTTAGGGTTTGGGCTAGGGTTAGGGTTAGGGGACGGGAACGGTTTAGGGTCCAGGTGAGGGTCCGACAACGCTTTAGGGGGAGCGTGCGTGTGAGGGCGCGGGTTAGTGTGAGTGTACGTGTTAGGATTAGGGGACGGATGAGAGTCAGGCTTCGGGGAAGGTTTAGGGTTAGGGTTCGGGCTAGGGTTAGGGTTAGGGGACGGGGACGGTTTAGTGTCCAGGTGAGGGTCCGAAAACGCTTTAGGGGGAGCGTGTGTGTGAGGGCGCGGGTTAGTGTGAGCCTACGGTTTAGGATTAGGGGACGAGTTAGGGTCAGGCTTCGGGGAAGGGTTAGGGTTAGGGTTCGGGCTAGGGTTAGGGTTAGGGGACAGGGACGGTTTAGGGTCCAGGTGAGGGTCCGACAACACTTTAGCGGGAGCGTGCGTGTGAGGGCGCAGGTTAGTGTTAGCGTACGGGTTAGGATTAGGGGACGGGTGAGGGTCAGGCTTCGGGGAAGGGTTAGGGTTAGGGTTCGGGCTACGGTTAGGGTTAGGGGACGGGGACGGTTCAGGGTCCAGGTGAGGGTCCGACAACGGTTTAGGGGGAGCGTGCGTGTGAGGGCGCGGGTTAGTGTGAGCCTACGGGTTAGGATTAGGGGACGGGTGAGGGTCAGGCTTCGGGGAAGGGTTAGGGTTAGGGTTCGGGCTAGGGTTAGGGTTAGGGGACGGGGACGGTTTAGGGTCCAGGTGAGGGTCCGACAATGCTTTAGGGGGAGCGTGCGTGTGAGGGCGCGGGTTAGTGTGAGCCTACAGGTTAGGATAAGGGGACGGGTGAGGGTCAGGCTTCGGGGAAGGGTTAGGGTTAGGGTTCGGGCTAGGGTTAGGGTTAGGGGACGGGGACGGTTTAGGGTCCAGGTGAGGGTCCGACAACGCTTTAGGGGCAGCGTGCGTGTGAGGGCGCGGGTTAGTGTGAGCGTACGGGTTAGGATTAAGGGACGGGTGAGGGTCAGGTTTCGGGGAAGGGTTAGGGTTAGGGTTCGGGCTAGGGTTAGGGTTGGGACGGGGACGGTTTAGGGTCCAGGTGAGGGTCCGACAACGCTTTAGGGGGAGCGTGCCTGTGAGGGCGCGGGTTAGTGTGAGTGTACGGGTTAGGATTAGGGGACGGGTGAGAGTCAGGCTTCGGGGAAGGGTTAGGGTTAGGGTTCGGGCTAGGGTTAGGGTTAGGGGACGGGGATGGTTTAGGGTCCAGGTGAGGGTCCGACAACGCTTTAGGGGGAGCGTGCGTGTGAGGGCGCGGGTTAGTGTGAGCCTACGGGTTAGGATTAGGGGACGGATGAGGGTCAGGCTTCGGGGAAGGGTTAGGGTTAGGGTTCGGGCTAGGGTTAGGGTTAGGGGACGGGGACGGTTTAGGGTCCAGGTGAGGGTCCGACAACGCTTTAGGGGGAGCGTGCGTGTGAGGGAGCGGGTTAGTGTTAGCGTACGTGTTAGGATTAGGGGACGGGTGAGTGTCAGGCTACGGGGAAGGGTTAGGGTTAGGGTTCGGGCTAGGGTTAGGGTTAGGGGACGGGGACGGTTCAGGGTCCAGGTGAGGGTCCGACAACGCTTTAGGGGGAGCGTGCGTGTGAGGGCGCGGGTTAGTGTGAGCCTACGGGTTAGGATTAGGGGACGGGTGAGGGTCAGGCTTCGGGGAAGGGTTAGGGTTAGGGTTCGGGCTAGGGTTAGGGTTCGGGGACGGGGCCGGTTTAGGGTCCAGGTGAGGGTCCGACAACGCTTTAGGAGCAGCGTGCGTGTGAGGGCGCGGGTTAGTGTTAGCGTACGGGTTAGGATTAGGGGACAGGTGAGGGTCAGGCTTCGGGGAAGGGTTAGGGTTAGGGTTCGGGCTAGGGTTAGGGTTAGGGCACGGGGACGGTTTAGGGTCCAGGTGAGGGTCCGACAACGCTTTAGGGGGAGCGTGCGTGTGAGGGCGTGGGTTAGTGTGAGCCTACGGGTTAGGATTAGGGGACGGGTGAGGGTCAGGCTTCGGGGAAGGGTTAGGGTTAGGGTTCGGGCTAGGGTTAGGGTTAGGGGACGGGGAAGGTTTAGGGTCCAGGTGAGGGTCCGACAACGCTTTAGGGGGAGCGTGCGTGTGAGGGCGCCGGTTAGTGTGAGCGTACGGGTTAGGATTAGGGGACGGGTGAGGGTCAGGCTTCGGGAAAGGGTTAGGGTTAGGGTTCGGGCTAGGGTTAGTGTTAGGGGATGGGGATGGTTCAGGGTCCAGGTGAGGGTCCGACAACGCTTTAGGGGGAGCGTGCGTGTGAGGGCGCGGGTTAGTGTGAGCATACGGGTTAGGATTAGGGGACGGGGGAGGGTCAGGCTTCGGGGAAGGGTTAGGGTTAGGGTTCGGGCTAGGGTTAGGGTTAGGGGACGGGGACGGTTTAGGGTCCAGGTGAGGGTCCGACAACTCTTTAGGGGCAGCGTGCGTGTGAGGGCGCGGGTTAGTGTGAGCGTACGTGTTAGGATTAGTGCACGGGTGAGGGTCAGGTTTCGGGGAAGGGTTAGGGTTAGGGTTTGGGCTAGGGTTAGGATTAGGGGACGGGGACGGTTTAGGGTCCAGGTGAGGGTCCGACAACGCTTTAGGGGGAGCGTGCGTGTGAGGGCGCGGGTTAGTGTGAGTGTACGTGTTAGGATTAGGGGACGGGTGAGGGTCAGGCTTCGGGGAAGGTTTAGGGTTAGGGTTCGGGCTAGGGTTAGGGTTAGGGGACGGGGACGGTTTAGGGTCCAGGTGAGGGTCCGAAAACGCTTTAGGGGGAGCGTGCGTGTGAGGGCGCGGGTTAGTGTGAGCCTACGGTTTAGGATTAGGGGATGAGTGAGGGTCAGGCTTCGGGGAAGGGTTAGGGTTAGGGTTCGGGCTAGGGTTAGGGTTAGGGGACAGGGAGGGTTTAGGGTCCAGGTGAGGGTCCGACAACGCTTTAGCGGGAGCGTGCGTGTGAGGGCGCAGGTTAGTGTTAGCGTACGGGTTAGGATTAGGGGACGAGTGAGGGTCAGGCTTCGGGGAAGGGTTAGGGTTAGGGTTCGGGCTAGGGTTAGGGTTAGGGGACGGGGACGGTTCAGGGTCCAGGTGAGGGTCCGACAACGGTTTAGGGGGAGCGTGCTTGTGAGGGCGCGGGTTAGTGTGAGCCTACGGGTTAGGATTAGGGGACGAGTGAGGGTCAGGCTACGGGGAAGTGTTAGGGTTAGGGTTCGGGCTAGGGTTAGGGTTAGGGGACGGGGACGGTTTAGGGTCCTGGTGAGGGTCCGACAACGCTTTAGGGGGAGCGTGCGTGTGAGGGCGCGGGTTAGTGTGAGCCTACAGGTTAGGATTAGGGGACGGGTGAGGGTCAGGCTTCGGGGAAGGGTTAGGGTTAGGGTTCGGGCTAGGGTTAGGGTTAGGGGACGGGGACGGTTTAGGGTACAGGTGAGGGTCCGACAACGCTTTAGGGGGAGCGTGCGTGTGAGGGCGCGGGTTAGTGTGAGCCTACAGGTTAGGATTAGGGGACGGGTGAGGGTCAGGTTTCGAGGAAGGGTTAGGGTTAGGGTTCGGGCTAGGGTTAGGGTTAGGGGACGGGGACGGTTTAGGGTCCAGGTGAGGGTCCGACAACGCTTTAGGGGGAGCGTGCCTGTGAGGGCGCGGTTTAGTGTGAGTGTACGTGTTAGGATTAGGGGACGGGTGAGAGTCAGGCTTGGGGGAAGGGTTAGGGTTAGGGTTCGGGCTAGGGTTAGGGTTAGGGGACGGGGACGGTTTAGGGTCCAGGTGAGGGTCCGACAACGCTTTAGGGGGAGCGTGCGTGTGAGGGCGCGGGTTAGTGTGAGCGTACGGGTTAGGATTAGGGGACGGGTGAGGGTCAGGCTTCGGGGAAGGGTTAGGGTTAGGGTTCGGGCTAGGGTTAGGGTTAGGGGACGGGGATGGTTTAGGGTCCAGGTGAGGGTCCGACAACGCTTTAGGGGGAGCGTGCGTGTGAGGGCGCGGGTTAGTGTGAGCCTACGGTTTAGGATTAGGGGACGGGTGAGGGTCAGGCTTCGAGGAAGGGTTAGGGTTAGGGTTCGGGCTAGGGTTAGGGTTAGGGGACGGGGACGGTTTAGGGTCCAGGTGAGGGTCCGACAACGCTTTGGGGGAGGGTGCGTGTGAGGGCGCGGGTTAGTGTTAGCGTACGGGTTAGGATTAGGGGACGGGTGAGGGTCAGGCTTCGGGGAAGGGTTAGGGTTAGGGTTCGGGCTAGGGTTAGGGTTAGGGGACGGGGACGGTTTAGGGTCCAGGTGAGGGTCCGACAACGCTTTACGGGGAGCGTGCGTGTGAGGGCGCGGGTTAATGTTAGCCTACGGGTTAGGATTAGGGGACGGGTGAGGGTCAGGCTTCGGGGAAGGGTTAGGGTTAGGGTTCGGGCTAGGGTTAGGGTTAGGGGACGGGGACGGTTTAGGGTCCAGGTGAGGGTCCGACAACGCTTTAGGGGGAGCGTGCGTGTGAGGGCGCGTGTTAGTGTGAGCCTACGGGTTAGGATTAGGGGACGGGTGAGGGTCAGGCTTCGGGGAAGGGTTAGGGTTAGGGTTCGGGCTAGGGTTAGGGTTAGGGGACGGAGACGGTTTAGGGTCCAGGTGAGGGTCCGACAACGCTTTAGGGGGAGCATGCGTGTGAGGGCGCGTGTTAGTGTGAGCCTACGGGTTAGGATTAGGGGACTGGTGAGGGTCAGGCTTCGGGGAAGGGTTAGGGTTAGGGTTCGGGCTAGGGTTAGGGTTAGGGGACGGGGACGGTTTAGGGTCCAGGTGAGGGTCCGACAACGCTTTAGGGGGAGCGTGCGTGTCAGGGCGCGGGTTAGTGTGAGCCTACGGGTTAGGATTAGGGGACGGGTGAGGGTCAGGCTTCGGGGAAGGGTTAGGGTTAGGGTTCGGGCTAGGGTTAGGGTTAGGGGACGGGGACGGTTTAGGGTCCAGGTGAGGGTCCGACAACGCTTTAGGGGGAGCGTGCGTGTGAGGGCGCGGGTTAGTGTTAGCGTACGGGTTAGGATTAGGGGACGGGTGAGGGTCAGGCTTCGGGGAAGTGTTAGGGTTAGGGTTCGGGCTAGGGTTAGGGTTAGGGGACGGGGACGGTTTAGGGTCCAGGTGAGGGTCTGACAACGCTTTGGGGGAGCGTGCGTGTGAGGGCGCGGGTTAGTGTTAGCGTACGGGTTAGGAATAGGGGACGGGTGAGGGTCAGGCTTCGGGGAAGGGTTAGGGTTAGGGTTCGGGCTAGGGTTAGGTTTAGGGGACGGGGACGGTTTAGGGTCCAGGTGAGGGTCCGACAACGCTTTGGGGGAGGGTGCGTGTGAGGGCGCGGGTTAGTGTTAGCGTACGGGTTAGGATTAGGGGACGGGTGAGGGTCAGGCTTCGGGGAAGGGTTAGGGTTAGGGTTCGGGCTAGGGTTAGGGTTAGGGGACGGGGACGGTTTAGGGTCCAGGTGAGGGTCCGACAATGCTTTACAGGGAGCGTGCGTGTGAGGGCGCGGGTTAGTGTTAGCGTACGGGTTAGGATTAGGGGACGGGTGAGGGTCAGGCTTCGGGGAAGGGTTAGGGTTAGGGTTCGGGCTAGGGTTAGGGTTAGGGGACGGGGACGGTTTAGGGTCCAGGTGAGGGTCCGACAATGCTTTAGGGGGAGCGTGCGTGTGAGGGCGAGGGTTAGTGTTAGCATACGGGTTAGGATCAGGGGACGGGTGAGTGTCAGGCTTCGGGGAAGGGTTAGGGTTAGGGTTCGGGCTAGGGTTAGGGTTAGGGGACGGGGACGGTTTAGGGTCCAGGTGAGGGTCCGACAACGCTTTAGGGGGAGCGTGCATGTGAGGGCGCGGGTTAGTGTGAGCCTACGGGTTAGGATTAGGGGACGGGTGAGGGTCAGGCTTCGGGGAAGGGTTAGGGTTAGGGTTCGGGCTAGGGTTAGGGTTAGGGGACGGGGACGGTTTAGGGTCCAGGTGAGGGTCCGACAACGCTTTAGGGGAAGCGTGCGTGTGAGGGCGCGGGTTAGTGTGAGCGGCCGTGTTAGGATTAGGGGACGGGTGAGGGTCAGGTTTCGGGGAAGGGTTAGGGTTAGGGTTTGGGCTAGGGTTAGGGTTAGGGGATGGGGACGGTTTAGGGTCCAGGTGAGGGTCTGACAACGCTTTAGGGGGAGCGTGCCTGTGAGGGCGCGGGTTAGTGTGAGTGAACGTGTTAGGATTAGGGGACAGGTGAGAGTAAGGCTTCGGGTAAGGGTTAGGGTTAGGGTTCGGGCTAGGGTTAGCTTAGGGGACGGGGACGGTTTAGGGTCCAGGTGAGGGTCCGACAACGCTTTAGGGGGAGCGTGCGTGTGAGGGCGCGGGTTAGTGTGAGCCTACGGGTTAGGATTAGGGGACGGGTGAGGGTCAGGCTTCGGGGAAAGGTTAGGGTTAGGGTTCGGGCTAGGGTTAGGGTTAGGGGACGGGGACGGTTTAGGGTCCAGGTGAGGGTCCGACAACGCTTTAGGGGGACCGTGCGTGTGAGGGCGCGGGTTAGTGTTAGCGTACGGGTTAGGATTAGGGGACGGGTGAGGGTCAGGCTTCGGGGAAGGGTTAGGGTTAGGGTTCGGGCTAGGGTTAGGGTTAGGGGACGGAGAAGGTTTAGGGTCCAGGTGAGGGTCCGACAACGCTTTAGGGGGAGCGTGCGTGTGAGGGCGTGGGTTAGTGTGAGACTACGTGTTAGGATTAGGGGACGGGTGAGGGTCAGGCTTCGGGGAAGGGTTAGGGTTAGGGTTCGGGCTAGGGTTAGGGTTAGGGGACGGGGACGGTTTAGGGTCCAGGTGAGGGTCCGACAACGCTTTAGGGGGAGCGTGTGTGTGAGGGCGCAGGTTAGTGTTAGCGTACGGGTTAGGATTAGGGGACGGGTGAGAGTCAGGCTTCGGGGAAGGGTTAGGGTTAGGGTTCGGGCTAGGGTTAGGGTTAGGGGACGGGGACGGTTTAGGGTCCAGGTGAGGGTCCGACAACGCTTTAGGGGGAGCGTGCGTGTGAGGGAGCATGTTAGTGTGAGCCTACGGGTTAGGATTAGGGGACGGGTGAGGGTCAGGCTTCGGGGAAGGGTTAGGGTTAGGGTTCGGGCTAGGGTTAGGGTTAGGGGACGGGGATGGTTTAGGGTCCAGGTGAGGGTCCGACAACGCTTTAGGGGGAGCGTGCGTGTGAGGGCGCGGGTTAGTGTGAGCCTACGGGTTAGGATTAGGGGACGGGTGAGGGTCAGGCTTCGGGGAAGTGTTAGGGTTAGGGTTCGGGCTAGGGATAGGGTTAGGGGACGGGGACGGTTTAGGGTCCAGGTGAGGGTCCGACAACGCTTTAGGGGGAGCGTGCGTGTGAGGGCGTGGGTTAGTGTTAGCGTACGGGTTAGGAATAGGGGACGGGTGAGGGTCAGGCTTCGGGGAAGGGTTAGGCTTAGGTTTCGGGCTAGGGTTAGGTTTAGGGGACGGGGACGGTTTAGGGTCCAGGTGAGGGTCCGACAACGCTTTGGGGGACGGTGCGTGTGAGGGCGCGGGTTAGTGTTAGCGTACGGGTTAGGATTAGGGGACGGGTGAGGGTCAGGCTTCGGGGAAGGGTTAGGGTTAGGGTTCGGGCTAGGGTTAGGGTTAGGGGACGGGGACGGTTTAGGGTCCAGGTGAGGGTCCGACAACGCTTTAGGGGGAGCGTGCGTGTGAGGGCGCGGGTTAGTGTTAGCGTACGGGTTAGGATTAGGGGACGGGTGAGTGTCAGGCTTCGGGGAAGGGTTAGGGTTAGGGTTCGGGCTAGGGTTAGGGTTAGGGGACGGGGACGGTTTAGGGTCCAGGTGAGGGTCCGACAACGCTTTAGGGGGAGCGTGCGTGTGAGGGCGCGAGTTAGTGTGAGCCTACGGGTTAGGATTAGGGGACGGGTGAGGGTCAGGCTTCGGGGAAGGGTTAGGGTTAGGGTTCGGGCTAGGGTTAGGGTTATGGGACGGGGACGCTTTAGGGTCCAGGTGAGGGTCCGACAACGCTTTAGGGGGAGCGTGCGTGTGAGGGCGCGGGTTAGTGTGAGCCTACGGGTTAGGATTAGGGGACGGGTGAGGGTCAGGCTTCGGGGAAGGGTTAGGGTTAGGGTTCGGGCTAGGGTTAGGGTTAGGGGACGGGGACGGTTTAGGGTCCAGGTGAGGGTCCGACAACGCTTTAGGGGGAGTGTGCGTGTGAGGGCGCGGGTTAGTGTGAGCCTACGGGTTAGGATTAGGGGACGGGTGAGGGTCAGGCTTCGGGGAAGGGTTAGGGTTAGGGTTCGGGCTAGGGTTAGGGTTAGGGGACGGGGACGGTTTAGGGTCCAGGTGAGGGTCCGACAACGCTTTAGGGGGAGTGTGCGTGTGAGGGCGCGGGTTAGTGTGAGCCTACGGTTTAGGATTAGGGGACGGGTGAGGGTCAGGCTTCGGGGAAGTGTTAGGGTTAGGGTTCGGGCTAGGGTTAGGGTTAGGGGACGGGGACGGTTTAGGGTCCAGGTGAGGGTCCGACAACGCTTTGGGGGAGGGTGTGTGTGAGGGCGCGGGTTAGTGTTAGCGTACGGGTTAGGATTAGGGGACGGGTGAGGGTCAGGCTTCGGGGAAGGGTTAGGGTTAGGGTTCGGGCTAGGGTTAGGGTTAGGGGACGGGGACGGTTTAGGGTCCAGGTGAGGGTCCGACAACGCTTTACGGGGAGCGTGCGTGTGAGGGCACGGGTTAGTGTTAGCCTACGGGTTAGGATTAGGGGACGGGTGAGGGTCAGGCTTCGGGGAAGGGTTAGGGTTAGGGTTCGGGCTAGGGTTAGGGTTAGGGGACGGGGACGGTTTAGGGTCCAGGTGAGGGTCCGACAACGCTTTACGGGGAGCGTGCGTGTGAGGGCGCGGGTTAGTGTTAGCCTACGGGTTAGGATTAGGGGACGGGTGAGGGTCAGGCTTCGGGGAAGGGTTAGGGTTAGGGTTCGGGCTAGGGTTAGGGTTAGGGGACGGGGACGGTTTAGGGTCCAGGTGAGGGTCCGACAACGCTTTGGGGGAGGGTGTGTGTGAGGGCGCGGGTTAGTGTTAGCGTACGGGTTAGGATTAGGGGACGGGTGAGGGTCAGGCTTCGGGGAAGGGTTAGGGTGAGGGTTCGGGCTAGGGTTAGGGTTAGGGGACGGGGACGGTTTAGGGTCCAGGTGAGGGTCCGACAACGCTTTAGGGGGAGCGTGCGTGTGAGGGCGCGGGTTAGTGTTAGCGTACGGGTTAGGATTAGGGGACGGGTGAGGGTCAGGCTTCGGGGAAGGGTTAGGGTTAGGGTTCGGGCTAGGGTTAGGGTTAGGGGACGGGGACGGTTTAGGGTCCAGGTGAGGGTCTGACAACGCTTTAGGGGGAGCGTGCGTGTGAGGGCGCGGGTTAGTGTTAGCGTACGGGTTAGGATTAGGGGACGGGTGAGGGTCAGGCTTCGGGGAAGGGTTAGGGTTAGGGTTCGGGCTAGGGTTAGGGTTATGGGACGGGGACGCTTTAGGGTCCAGGTGAGGGTCCGACAACGCTTTAGGGGGAGCGTGCGTGTGAGGGCGCGGGTTAGTGTGAGCCTACGGGTTAGGATTAGGGGACGGGTGAGGGTCAGGCTTCGGGGAAGGGTTAGGGTTAGTGTTCGGGCTAGGGTTAGGGTTAGGGGACGGGGACGGTTTAGGGTCCAGGTGAGGGTCCGACAACGCTTTAGGGTGAGTGTGCGTGTGAGGGCGCGGGTTAGTGTGAGCCTACGGGTTAGGATTAGGGGACGGGTGAGGGTCAGGCTTCGGGGAAGGGTTAGGGTTAGGGTTCGGGCTAGGGTTAGGGTTAGGGGACGGGGACGGTTTAGGGTCCAGGTGAGGGTCCGACAACGCTTTAGGGGGAGCGTGCGTGTGAGGGCGCGGGTTAGTGTGAGCCTACGGTTTAGGATTAGGGGACGGGTGAGGGTCAGGCTTCGGGGAAGGGTTAGGGTTAGGGTTCGGGCTAGGGTTAGGGTTAGGGGACGGGGACGGTTTAGGGTCCAGGTGAGGGTCCGACAACGCTTTGGGGGAGGGTGTGTGTGAGGGCGCGGGTTAGTGTTAGCGTACGGGTTAGGATTAGGGGACGGGTGAGGGTCAGGCTTCGGGGAAGGGTTAGGGTTAGGGTTCGGGCTAGGGTTAGGGTTAGGGGACGGGGACGGTTTAGGGTCCAGGTGAGGGTCCGACAACGCTTTAGGGGGAGCGTGCGTGTGAGGGCGCGGGTTAGTGTGAGCCTACGGGTTAGGATTAGGGGACGGGTGAGGGTCAGGCTTCGGGGAAGTGTTAGGGTTAGGGTTCGGGCTAGGGATAGGGTTAGGGGACGGGGACGGTTTAGGGTCCAGGTGAGGGTCCGACAACGCTTTAGGGGGAGCGTGCGTGTGAGGGCGCGGGTTAGTGTTAGCGTACGGGTTAGGATTAGGGGACGGGTGAGTGTCAGGCTTCGGGGAAGGGTTAGGGTTAGGGTTCGGGCTAGGGTTAGGGTTAGGGGACGGGGACGGTTTAGGGTCCAGGTGAGGGTCTGACAACGCTTTAGGGGGAGCGTGCGTGTGAGGGCGCGGGTTAGTGTGAGCCTACGGGTTAGGATTAGGGGACGGGTGAGGGTCAGGCTTCGGGGAAGGGTTAGGGTTAGGGTTCGGGCTAGGGTTAGGGTTATGGGACGGGGACGCTTTAGGGTCCAGGTGAGGGTCCGACAACGCTTTAGGCGGAGCGTGCGTGTGAGGGCGCGGGTTAGTGTGAGCCTACGGGTTAGGATTAGGGGACGGGTGAGGGTCAGGCTTCGGGGAAGGGTTAGGGTTAGGGTTCGGGCTAGGGTTAGGGTTAGGGGACGGGGACGGTTTAGGGTCCAGGTGAGGGTCCGACAACGCTTTAGGGGGAGTGTGCGTGTGAGGGCGCGGGTTAGTGTGAGCCTACGGGTTAGGATTAGGGGACGGGTGAGGGTCAGGCTTCGGGGAAGGGTTAGGGTTAGGGTTCGGGCTAGGGTTAGGGTTAGGGGACGGGGACGGTTTAGGGTCCAGGTGAGGGTCCGACAACGCTTTAGGGGGAGCGTGCGTGTGAGGGCGCGGGTTAGTGTGAGCCTACGGTTTAGGATTAGGGGACGGGTGAGGGTCAGGCTTCGGGGAAGGGTTAGGGTTAGGGTTCGGGCTAGGGTTAGGGTTAGGGGACGGGGACGGTTTAGGGTCCAGGTGAGGGTCCGACAACGCTTTGGGGGAGGGTGTGTGTGAGGGCGCGGGTTAGTGTTAGCGTACGGGTTAGGATTAGGGGACGGGTGAGTGTCAGGCTTCGGGGAAGGGTTAGGGTTAGGGTTCGGGCTAGGGTTAGGGTTAGGGGACGGGGACGGTTTAGGGTCCAGGTGAGGGTCCGACAACGCTTTACGGGGAGCGTGCGTGTGAGGGCACGGGTTAGTGTTAGCCTACGGGTTAGGATTAGGGGACGGGTGAGGGTCAGGCTTCGGGGAAGGGTTAGGGTTAGGGTTCGGGCTAGGGTTAGGGTTAGGGGACGGGGACGGTTTAGGGTCCAGGTGAGGGTCCGACAACGCTTTACGGGGAGCGTGCGTGTGAGGGCGCGGGTTAGTGTTAGCCTACGGGTTAGGATTAGGGGACGGGTGAGGGTCAGGCTTCGGGGAAGGGTTAGGGTTAGGGTTCGGGCTAGGGTTAGGGTTAGGGGACGGGGACGGTTTAGGGTCCAGGTGAGGGTCCGACAACGCTTTGGGGGAGGGTGTGTGTGAGGGCGCGGGTTAGTGTTAGCGTACGGGTTAGGATTAGGGGACGGGTGAGGGTCAGGCTTCGGGGAAGGGTTAGGGTGAGGGTTCGGGCTAGGGTTAGGGTTAGGGGACGGGGACGGTTTAGGGTCCAGGTGAGGGTCCGACAACGCTTTAGGGGGAGCGTGCGTGTGAGGGCGCGGGTTAGTGTTAGCGTATGGGTTAGGATTAGGGGACGGGTGAGGGTCAGGCTTCGGGGAAGGGTTAGGGTTAGGGTTCGGGCTAGGGTTAGGGTTAGGGGACGGGGACGGTTTAGGGTCCAGGTGAGGGTCTGACAACGCTTTAGGGGGAGCGTGCGTGTGAGGGCGCGGGTTAGTGTTAGCGTACGGGTTAGGATTAGGGGACGGGTGAGGGTCAGGCTTCGGGGAAGGGTTAGGGTTAGGGTTCGGGCTAGGGTTAGGGTTATGGGACGGGGACGCTTTAGGGTCCAGGTGAGGGTCCGACAACGCTTTAGGGGGAGCGTGCGTGTGAGGGCGCGGGTTAGTGTGAGCCTACGGGTTAGGATTAGGGGACGGGTGAGGGTCAGGCTTCGGGGAAGGGTTAGGGTTAGTGTTCGGGCTAGGGTTAGGGTTAGGGGACGGGGACGGTTTAGGGTCCAGGTGAGGGTCCGACAACGCTTTAGGGTGAGTGTGCGTGTGAGGGCGCGGGTTAGTGTGAGCCTACGGGTTAGGATTAGGGGACGGGTGAGGGTCAGGCTTCGGGGAAGGGTTAGGGTTAGGGTTCGGGCTAGGGTTAGGGTTAGGGGACGGGGACGGTTTAGGGTCCAGGTGAGGGTCCGACAACGCTTTAGGGGGAGCGTGCGTGTGAGGGCGCGGGTTAGTGTGAGCCTACGGTTTAGGATTAGGGGACGGGTGAGGGTCAGGCTTCGGGGAAGGGTTAGGGTTAGGGTTCGGGCTAGGGTTAGGGTTAGGGGACGGGGACGGTTTAGGGTCCAGGTGAGGGTCCGACAACGCTTTGGGGGAGGGTGTGTGTGAGGGCGCGGGTTAGTGTTAGCGTACGGGTTAGGATTAGGGGACGGGTGAGGGTCAGGCTTCGGGGAAGGGTTAGGGTTAGGGTTCGGGCTAGGGTTAGGGTTAGGGGACGGGGACGGTTTAGGGTCCAGGTGAGGGTCCGACAACGCTTTAGGGGGAGCGTGCGTGTGAGGGCGCGGGTTAGTGTGAGCCTACGGGTTAGGATTAGGGGACGGGTGAGGGTCAGGCTTCGGGGAAGTGTTAGGGTTAGGGTTCGGGCTAGGGATAGGGTTAGGGGACGGGGACGGTTTAGGGTCCAGGTGAGGGTCCGACAACGCTTTAGGGGGAGCGTGCGTGTGAGGGCGCGGGTTAGTGTTAGCGTACGGGTTAGGATTAGGGGACGGGTGAGTGTCAGGCTTCGGGGAAGGGTTAGGGTTAGGGTTCGGGCTAGGGTTAGGGTTAGGGGACGGGGACGGTTTAGGGTCCAGGTGAGGGTCTGACAACGCTTTAGGGGGAGCGTGCGTGTGAGGGCGCGGGTTAGTGTGAGCCTACGGGTTAGGATTAGGGGACGGGTGAGGGTCAGGCTTCGGGGAAGGGTTAGGGTTAGGGTTCGGGCTAGGGTTAGGGTTATGGGACGGGGACGCTTTAGGGTCCAGGTGAGGGTCCGACAACGCTTTAGGCGGAGCGTGCGTGTGAGGGCGCGGGTTAGTGTGAGCCTACGGGTTAGGATTAGGGGACGGGTGAGGGTCAGGCTTCGGGGAAGGGTTAGGGTTAGGGTTCGGGCTAGGGTTAGGGTTAGGGGACGGGGACGGTTTAGGGTCCAGGTGAGGGTCCGACAACGCTTTAGGGGGAGTGTGCGTGTGAGGGCGCGGGTTAGTGTGAGCCTACGGGTTAGGATTAGGGGACGGGTGAGGGTCAGGCTTCGGGGAAGGGTTAGGGTTAGGGTTCGGGCTAGGGTTAGGGTTAGGGGACGGGGACGGTTTAGGGTCCAGGTGAGGGTCCGACAACGCTTTAGGGGGAGCGTGCGTGTGAGGGCGCGGGTTAGTGTGAGCCTACGGTTTAGGATTAGGGGACGGGTGAGGGTCAGGCTTCGGGGAAGGGTTAGGGTTAGGGTTCGGGCTAGGGTTAGGGTTAGGGGACGGGGACGGTTTAGGGTCCAGGTGAGGGTCCGACAACGCTTTGGGGGAGGGTGTGTGTGAGGGCGCGGGTTAGTGTTAGCGTACGGGTTAGGATTAGGGGACGGGTGAGTGTCAGGCTTCGGGGAAGGGTTAGGGTTAGGGTTCGGGCTAGGGTTAGGGTTAGGGGACGGGGACGGTTTAGGGTCGAGGTGAGGGTCCGACAACGCTTTAGGGGCAGCGTGCGTGTGAGGGCGTGCGTTAGTGTGAGCCTAAGGGTTAGGATTAGGGGACGGGTGAGTGTCAGGCTTCGGGGAAGGGTTAGGGTTAGGGTTCGGGCTAGGGTTAGGGTTAGGGGACGGGGACGGTTTAGGGTCCAGGTGAGGGTCCGAAAACGCTTTAGGGGGAGAGTGCGTGTGAGGGCGCGGGTTAGTGTGAGCCTACGGTTTAGGATTAGGGGACGAGTGAGGGTCAGGCTTCGGGGAAGGGTTAGGGTTAGGGTTCGGGCTAGGGTTAGGGTTAGGGGACAGGGACGGTTTAGGGTCCAGGTGAGGGTCCGACAACGCTTTAGCGGGAGCGTGCGTGTGAGGGCGCAGGTTAGTGTTAGCGTACGGGTTAGGATTAGGGGACGAGTGAGGGTCAGGCTTCGGGGAAGTGTTAGGGTTAGGGTTCGGGCTAGGGTTAGGGTTAGGGGACGGGGACGGTTTAGGGTCCAGGTGAGGGTCCGACAACGCTTTAGGGGGAGCGTGCGTGTGAGGGCGTGGGTTAGTGTGAGCCTACAGGTTAGGATTAGGGGACGGGTGAGGGTCAGGCTTCGGGGAAGGGTTAGGGTTAGGGTTCGGGCTAGGGTTAGGGTTAGGGGACAGGGACGGTTTAGGGTCCAGGTGAGGGTCCGACAACGCTTTAGGGGGAGCGTGCCTGTGAGGGCGCGGGTTAGTGTGAGTGTACGTGTTAGGATTAGGGGACGGGTGAGAGTCAGGCTTCGGGGAAGGGTTAGGGTTAGGGTTCGGGCTAGGGTTAGGGTTAGGGGACGGGGACGGTTTAGGGTCCAGGTGAGGGTCCGACAACGCTTTAGGGGGAGCGTGCGTGTGAGGGCGCGGGTTAGTGTGAGCCTACGGGTTAGGATTAGGGGACGGGTGAGGGTCAGGCTTCGGGGAAGTGTTAGGGTTAGGGTTCGGGCTAGGGATAGGGTTAGGGGACGGGGACGGTTTAGGGTCCAGGTGAGGGTCCGACAACGCTTTAGGGGCAGCGTGCGTGTGAGGGCGCGGGTTAGTGTGAGCGTACTTGTTAGGATTAGGGCACGGGTGAGGGTCAGGTTTCGGGGAAGGGTTAGGGTTAGGGTTTGGGCTAGGGTTAGGGTTAGGGGACGGGGACGGTTTAGGGTCCAGGTGAGGGTCCGACAACGCTTTAGGGGGAGCGTGCGTGTGAGGGCGCGGGTTAGTGTGAGTGTACGTGTTAGGATTAGGGGACGGGTGAGAGTCAGGCTTCGGGGAAGGTTTAGGGTTAGGGTTCGGGCTAGGGTTAGGGTTAGGGGACGGGGACGGTTTAGGGTCCAGGTGAGGGTCCGAAAACGCTTTAGGGGGAGAGTGCGTGTGAGGGCGCGGGTTAGTGTGAGCCTACGGTTTAGGATTAGGGGACGAGTGAGGGTCAGGCTTCGGGGAAGGGTTAGGGTTAGGGTTCGGGCTAGGGTTAGGGTTAGGGGACAGGGACGGTTTAGGGTCCAGGTGAGGGTCCGACAACGCTTTAGCGGGAGCGTGCGTGTGAGGGCGCAGGTTAGTGTTAGCGTACGGGTTAGGATTAGGGGACGAGTGAGGGTCAGGCTTCGGGGAAGGGTTAGGGTTAGGTTTCGGGCTAGGGTTAGGTTTAGGGGACGGGGACGGTTTAGGGTACAGGTGAGGGTCCGACAACGCTTTAGGGGGAGCGTGCGTGTGAGGGCGCGGGTTAGTGTGAGCCTACAGGTTAGGATTAGGGGACGGGTGAGGGTCAGGTTTCGAGGAAGGGTTAGGGTTAGGGTTCGGGCTAGGGTTAGGGTTAGGGGACGGGGACGGTTTAGGGTCCAGGTGAGGGTCCGACAACGCTTTAGGGGGAGCGTGCCTGTGAGGGCGCGGGTTAGTGTGAGTGTACGTGTTAGGATTAGGGGACGGGTGAGAGTCAGGCTTCGGGGAAGGGTTAGGGTTAGGGTTCGGGCTAGGGTTAGGGTTAGGGGACGGGGACGGTTTAGGGTCCAGGTGAGGGTCCGACAACGCTTTAGGGGGAGCGTGCGTGTGAGGGCGCGGGTTAGTGTGAGCCTACGGGTTAGGATTAGGGGACGGGTGAGGGTCAGGCTTCGGGGAAGTGTTAGGGTTAGGGTTCGGGCTAGGGATAGGGTTAGGGGACGGGGACGGTTTAGGGTCCAGGTGAGGGTCCGACAACGCTTTACGGGGAGCGTGCGTGTGAGGGCGCGGGTTAGTGTTAGCGTACGGGTTAGGAATAGGGGACGGGTGAGGGTCAGGCTTCGGGGAAGGGTTAGGGTTAGGGTTCGGCCTAGGGTTAGGGTTAGGGGACGGGGACGGTTTAGGGTCCAGGTGAGGGTCCGACAACGCTTTAGGGGGAGCGTGCGTGTGAGGGCGCTGGTTAGTGTTAGCGTACGGGTTAGGATTAGGGGACGGGTGAGTGTCAGGCTTCGGGGAAGGGTTAGGGTTAGGGTTCGGGCTAGGGTTAGGGTTAGGGGACGGGGACGGTTTAGGCTCCAGGTGAGGGTCGACAACGCTTTAGGGGGAGCGTGCGTGTGAGGGCGCGGGTTAGTGTTAGCGTACGGCTTAGGATTAGGGGACGGGTGAGGGTCAGGCTTCGGGGAAGTGTTAGGGTTAGGGTTCGGGCTAGGGTTAGGGTTAGGGGACAGGGACGGTTTAGGGTCCAGGTGAGGGTCCGACAACGCTTTAGGGTTAGCGTGCGTGTGAGGGCGCGGGTTAGTGTGAGCGTACGTGTTAGGATTAGGGGACGAGTGAGGGTCAGGCTTCGGGGAAGGGTTAGGGTTAGGGTTCGGGCTAGGGTTAGGGTTAGGGGACGGGGACGGTTCAGGGTCCAGGTGAGGGTCCGACAACGCTTTAGGGGGAGCGTGCGTGTGAGGGCGCGGGTTAGTGTGAGCCTACGGGTTAGGATTAGGGGACGGGTGAGGGTCAGGCTTCGGGGAAGGGTTAGGGTTAGGGTTCGGGCTAGGGTTAGGGTTAGGGGACGGGGACGGTTTAGGGTCCAGGTGAGGGTCCGACAATGCTTTAGGGGGAGCGTGCGTGTGAGGGCGAGGGTTAGTGTTAGCGTACGGGTTAGGATTAGGGGACGGGTGAGTGTCAGGCTTCGGGGAAGGGTTAGGGTTAGGGTTCGGGCTAGGGTTAGGGTTAGGGGACGGGGACGGTTTAGGGTCCAGGTGAGGGTCCGACAACGCTTTAGGGGGAGCGTGCATGTGAGGGCGCGGGTTAGTGTGAGCCTACGGGTTAGGATTAGGGGACGGGTGAGGGTCAGGCTTCGGGGAAGGGTTAGGGTTAGGGTTCGGGCTAGGGTTAGGGTTAGGGGACGGGGACGGTTTAGGGTCCAGGTGAGGGTCCGACAACGCTTTAGGGGCAGCGTGCGTGTGAGGGCGCGGGTTAGTGTGAGCGGCCGTGTTAGGATTAGGGGACGGGTGAGGGTCAGGTTTCGGGGAAGGGTTAGGTTTAGGGTTTGGGCTAGGGTTAGTGTTAGGGGATGGGGACGGTTTAGGGTCCAGGTGAGGGTCCGACAACGCTTTAGGGGGAGCGTGCCTGTGAGGGCGCGGGTTAGTGTGAGTGTACGTGTTAGGATTAGGGGACGGGTGAGGGTCAGGCTTCGGGGAAGGGTTAGGGTTAGGGTTCGGGCTAGGGTTAGGGTTAGGGGACGGAGAAGGTTTAGGGTCCAGGTGAGGGTCCGACAACGCTTTAGGGGGAGCGTGCGTGTGAGGGCGTGGGTTAGTGTGAGCCTACGTGTTAGGATTAGGGGACGGGTGAGGGTCAGGCTTCGGGGAAGGGTTAGGGTTAGGGTTCGGGCTAGGGTTAGGGTTAGGGGACGGGGACGGTTTAGGTTCCAGGTGAGGGTCCGACAACGCTTTAGGGGGAGCGTGCGTGTGAGGGCGCAGGTTAGTGTTAGCGTACGGGTTAGGATTAGGGGACGGGTGAGGGTCAGGCTTCGGGGAAGGGTTAGGGTTAGGGTTCGGGCTAGGGTTAGGGTTAGGGGACGGGGACGGTTTAGGGTCCAGGTGAGGGTCCGACAACGCTTTAGGGGGAGCGTGCGTGTGAGGGAGCATGTTAGTGTGAGCCTACGGGTTAGGATTAGGGGACGGGTGAGGGTCAGGCTTCGGGGAAGGGTTAGGGTTAGGGTTCGGGCTAGGGTTATGGTAAGGGGACGGGGATGGTTTAGGGTCCAGGTGAGGGTCCGACAACGCTTTAGGGGGAGCGTGCGTGTGAGGGCACGGGTTAGTGTGAGCCTACGGGTTAGGATTAGGGGACGGGTGAGGGTCAGGCTTCGGGGAAGTGTTAGGGTTAGGGTTCGGGCTAGGGATAGGGTTAGGGGACGGGGACGATTTAGGGTCCAGGTGAGGGTCCGACAACGCTTTAGGGGGAGCGTGCGTGTGAGGGCGTGGGTTAGTGTTAGCGTACGGGTTAGGAATAGGGGACGGGTGAGGGTCAGGCTTCGGGGAAGGGTTAGGCTTAGGTTTCGGGCTAGGGTTAGGTTTAGGGGACGGGGACGGTTTAGGGTCCAGGTGAGGGTCCGACAACGCTTTGGGGGAGGGTGCGTGTGAGGGCGCGGGTTAGTGTTAGCGTACGGGTTAGGATTAGGGGACGGGTGAGGGTCAGGCTTCGGGGAAGGGTTAGGGTTAGGGTTCGGGCTAGGGTTAGGGTTAGGGGACGGGGACGGTTTAGGGTCCAGGTGAGGGTCCGACAACGCTTTAGGGGGAGCGTGCGTGTGAGGGCGCGGGTTAGTGTTAGCGTACGGGTTAGGATTAGGGGACGGGTGAGTGTCAGGCTTCGGGGAAGGGTTAGGGTTAGGGTTCGGGCTAGGGTTAGGGTTATGGGACGGGGACGCTTTAGGGTCCAGGTGAGGGTCCGACAACGCTTTAGGGGGAGCGTGCGTGTGAGGGCGCGGGTTAGTGTGAGCCTACGGGTTAGGAGTAGGGATCGGGTGAGGGTCAGGCTTCGGGGAAGGGTTAGGGTTAGGGTTCGGGCTAGGGTTAGGGTTAGGGGACGGGGACGGTTTAGGGTCCAGGTGAGGGTCCGACAACGCTTTAGGGGGAGTGTGCGTGTGAGGGCGCGGGTTAGTGTGAGCCTACGGGTTAGGATTAGGGGACGGGTGAGGGTCAGGCTTCGGGGAAGGGTTAGGGTTAGGGTTCGGGCTAGGGTTAGGTTTAGGGGACGGGGACGGTTTAGGGTCCAGGTGAGGGTCCGACAACGCTTTACGGGGAGCGTGCGTGTGAGGGCGCGGGTTAGTGTTAGCCTACGGGTTAGGATTAGGGGACGGGTGAGGGTCAGGCTTCGGGGAAGGGTTAGGGTTAGGGTTCGGGCTAGGGTTAGGGTTAGGGGACGGGGATGGTTTAGGGTCCAGGTGAGGGTCCGACAATGCTTTAGGGGGAGCGTGCGTGTGAGGGTGAGGGTTAGTGTTAGCGTACGGGTTAGGATTAGGGGACGGGTGAGTGTCAGGCTTCGGGGAAGGGTTAGGGTTAGGGTTCGGGCTAGGGTTAGGGTTAGGGGACGGGGACGGTTTAGGGTCGAGGTGAGGGTCCGACAACGCTTTAGGGGCAGCGTGCGTGTGAGGGCGTGGGTTAGTGTGAGCCTACGGGTTAGGATTAGGGGACGGGTGAGGGTCAGGCTTCGGGGAAGGGTTAGGGTTAGGGTTCGGGCTAGGGTTAGGGTTAGGGGACGGGGACGGTTTAGGGTGCAGGTGAGGGCCAGACAACGCTTTAGGGGGAGCGTGCGTGTGAGGGCGCGGGTTAGTGTTAGCGTACGGGTTAGGATTAGGGGACGGGTGAGGGTCAGGCTTCGGGGAAGTGTTAGGGTTAGGGTTCGGGCTAGGGTTAGGGTTAGGGGATGGGGACGGTTCAGGGTCCAGGTGAGGGTCCGACAACGCTTTAGGGGGAGCGTGCGTGTGAGGGCGCGGGTTAGTGTGAGCATACGGGTTAGGATTAGGGGACGGGTGAGGGTCAGGCTTCGGGGAAGGGTTAGGGTTAGGGTTCGGGCTAGGGTTAGGGTTAGGGGACGGGGACGGTTTAGGGTCCAGGTGAGGGTCCGACAACGCTTTAGGGGCAGCGTGCGTGTGAGGGCGCGGGTTAGTGTGAGCGTACGTGTTAGGATTAGGGCACGGGTGAGGGTCAGGTTTCGGGGAAGGGTTAGGGTTAGGGTTTGGGCTAGGGTTAGGGTTAGGGGACGGGGACGGTTTAGGGTCCAGGTGAGGGTCCGACAACGCTTTAGGGGGAGCGTGCGTGTGAGGGCGCGGGTTAGTGTGAGTGTACGTGTTAGGATTAGGGGACGGGTGAGAGTCAGGCTTCGGGGAAGGTTTAGGGTTAGGGTTCGGGCTAGGGTTAGGGTTAGGGGACGGGGACGGTTTAGGGTCCAGGTGAGGGTCCGAAAACGCTTTAGGGGGAGAGTGCGTGTGAGGGTGCGGGTTAGTGTGAGCCTACGGTTTAGGATTAGGGGACGAGTGAGGGTCAGGCTTCGGGGAAGGGTTAGGGTTAGGGTTCGGGCTAGGGTTAGGGTTAGGGGACAGGGACGGTTTAGGGTCCAGGTGAGGGTCCGACAACGCTTTAGCGGGAGCGTGCGTGTGAGGGCGCAGGTTAGTGTTAGCGTACGGGTTAGGATTAGGGGACGAGTGAGGGTCAGGCTTCGGGGAAGTGTTAGGGTTAGGGTTCGGGCTAGGGTTAGGGTTAGGGGACGGGGAGGGTTTAGGGTCCAGGTGAGGGTCCGACAACGCTTTAGGGGGAGCGTGCGTGTGAGGGCGTGGGTTAGTGTGAGCCTACAGGTTAGGATTAGGGGACGGGTGAGGGTCAGGCTTCGGGGAAGGGTTAGGGTTAGGGTTCGGGCTAGGGTTAGGGTTAGGGGACGGGGACGGTTTAGGGTACAGGTGAGGGTCCGACAACGCTTTAGGGGGAGCGTGCGTGTGAGGGCGCGGGTTAGTGTGAGCCTACAGGTTAGGATTAGGGGACGGGTGAGGGTCAGGTTTCGAGGAAGGGTTAGGGTTAGGGTTCGGGCTAGGGTTAGGGTTAGGGGACGGGGACGGTTTAGGGTCCAGGTGAGGGTCCGACAACGCTTTAGGGGGAGCGTGCGTGTGAGGGCGTGGGTTAGTGTGAGCCTACAGGTTAGGATTAGGGGACGGGTGAGGGTCAGGCTTCGGGGAAGGGTTAGGGTTAGGGTTCGGGCTAGGGTTAGGGTTAGGGGACGGGGACGGTTTAGGGTCCAGGTGAGGGTCCGACAACGCTTTAGGGGCAGCGGGCGTGTGAGGGCACGGGTTAGTGTGAGCGTATGTGTTAGGATTAGGGGACGGGTGAGGGTCAGGTTTCGGGGAAGGTTTAGGGTTAGGGTTCGGGCTAGGGTTAGGGTTAGGGGACGGGGACGGTTTAGGGTCCAGGTGAGGGTCCGACAACGCTTTACAGGGAGTGTGCGTGTGAGGGCGCGGGTTAGTGTTAGCGTACGGGTTAGGATTAGGGGACGGGTGAGTGTCAGGCTTCGGGGAAGTGTTAGGGTTTGGGTTCGGGCTAGGGTTAGGGTTAGGGGACGGGGACGGTTTAGGGTCCAGGTGAGGGTCCGACAACGCTTTAGGGGGAGCGTGCGTGTGAGGGCGCGGGTTAGTGTGAGCCTACGGGTTAGGATTAGGGGACGGGTGAGGGTCAGGCTTCGGGGAAGGGTTAGGGTTAGGGTTCGGGCTAGGGTTAGGGTTAGGGGACGGGGACGGTTTAGGGTCCAGGTGAGGGTCCGACAACGCTTTAGGGGGAGCGTGCGTGTGAGGGCGCGGGTTAGTGTTAGCGTACGGGTTAGGATTAGGGGACGGGTGAGGGTCTGGCTTCGGGGAAGGGTTAGGGTTAGGGTTCGGGCTAGGGTTAGGGTTAGGGGACGGGGACGGTTTAGGGTCCAGGTGAGGGTCTGACAACGCTTTAGGGGGAGCGTGCGTGTGAGGGCGCAGGTTAGTGTTAGCGTACGGGTTAGGAATAGGGGACGGGTGAGGGTCAGGCTTCGGGGAAGGGTTAGGGTTAGGGTTCGGGCTAGGGTTAGGTTTAGGGGACGGGGACGGTTTAGGGTCCAGGTGAGGGTCCGACAACGCTTTGGGGGAGGGTGCGTGTGAGGGCGCGGGTTAGTGTTAGCGTACGGGTTAGGATTAGGGGACGGGTGAGGGTCAGGCTTCGGGGAAGGGTTAGGGTTAGGGTTCGGGCTAGGGTTAGGGTTAGGGGACGGGGACGGTTTAGGGTCCAGGTGAGGGTCCGACAATGCTTTACAGGGAGCGGGCGTGTGAGGGCGCGGGTTAGTGTTCGCGTACGGGTTAGGATTAGGGGACGGGTGAGGGTCAGGCTTCGGGGAAGGGTTAGGGTTAGGGTTCGGGCTAGGGTTAGGGTTAGGGGACGGGGACGGTTTAGGGTCCAGGTGAGAGTCCGACAATGCTTTACAGGGAGCGTGCGTGTGAGGGCGCGGGTTAGTGTTAGCCTACGGGTTAGGATTAGGGGACGGGTGAGGGTCAGGCTTCGGGGAAGGGTTAGGGTTAGGGTTCGGGCTAGGGTTAGGGTTAGGGGACGGGGACGGTTTAGGGTCCAGGTGAGGGTCCGACAACGCTTTACGGGGAGCGTGCGTGTGAGGGCGCGGGTTAGTGTTAGCCTACGGGTTAGGATTAGGGGACGGGTGAGGGTCAGGCTTCGGGGAAGGGTTAGGGTTAGGGTTCGGGCTAGGGTTAGGGTTAGGGGACGGGGATGGTTTAGGGTCCAGGTGAGGGTCCGACAATTCTTTAGGGGGAGCGTGCGTGTGAGGGTGAGGGTTAGTGTTAGCGTACGGGTTAGGATTAGGGGACGGGTGAGTGTCAGGCTTCGGGGAAGGGTTAGGGTTAGGGTTCGGGCTAGGGTTAGGGTTAGGGGACGGGGACGGTTTAGGGTCGAGGTGAGGGTCCGACAACGCTTTAGGGGCAGCGTGCGTGTGAGGGCGTGGGTTAGTGTGAGCCTACGGGTTAGGATTAGGGGACGGGTGAGGGTCAGGCTTCGGGGAAGGGTTAGGGTTAGGGTTCGGGCTAGGGTTAGGGTTAGGGGACGGGGACGGTTTAGGGTGCAGGTGAGGGCCAGACAACGCTTTAGGGGGAGCGTGCGTGTGAGGGCGCGGGTTAGTGTTAGCGTACGGGTTAGGATTAGGGGACGGGTGAGGGTCAGGCTTCGGGGAAGTGTTAGGGTTAGGGTTCGGGCTAGGGTTAGGGTTAGGGGATGGGGACGGTTCAGGGTCCAGGTGAGGGTCCGACAACGCTTTAGGGGGAGCGTGCGTGTGAGGGCGCGGGTTAGTGTGAGCATACGGGTTAGGATTAGGGGACGGGTGAGGGTCAGGCTTCGGGGAAGGGTTAGGGTTAGGGTTCGGGCTAGGGTTAGGGTTAGGGGACGGGGACGGTTTAGGGTCCAGGTGAGGGTCCGACAACGCTTTAGGGGCAGCGTGCGTGTGAGGGCGCGGGTTAGTGTGAGCGTACGTGTTAGGATTAGGGCACGGGTGAGGGTCAGGTTTCGGGGAAGGGTTAGGGTTAGGGTTTGGGCTAGGGTTAGGGTTAGGGGACGGGGACGGTTTAGGGTCCAGGTGAGGGTCCGACAACGCTTTAGGGGGAGCGTGCGTGTGAGGGCGCGGGTTAGTGTGAGTGTACGTGTTAGGATTAGGGGACGGGTGAGAGTCAGGCTTCGGGGAAGGTTTAGGGTTAGGGTTCGGGCTAGGGTTAGGGTTAGGGGACGGGGACGGTTTAGGGTCCAGGTGAGGGTCCGAAAACGCTTTAGGGGGAGAGTGCGTGTGAGGGTGCGGGTTAGTGTGAGCCTACGGTTTAGGATTAGGGGACGAGTGAGGGTCAGGCTTCGGGGAAGGGTTAGGGTTAGGGTTCGGGCTAGGGTTAGGGTTAGGGGACAGGGACGGTTTAGGGTCCAGGTGAGGGTCCGACAACGCTTTAGCGGGAGCGTGCGTGTGAGGGCGCAGGTTAGTGTTAGCGTACGGGTTAGGATTAGGGGACGAGTGAGGGTCAGGCTTCGGGGAAGTGTTAGGGTTAGGGTTCGGGCTAGGGTTAGGGTTAGGGGACGGGGAGGGTTTAGGGTCCAGGTGAGGGTCCGACAACGCTTTAGGGGGAGCGTGCGTGTGAGGGCGTGGGTTAGTGTGAGCCTACAGGTTAGGATTAGGGGACGGGTGAGGGTCAGGCTTCGGGGAAGGGTTAGGGTTAGGGTTCGGGCTAGGGTTAGGGTTAGGGGACGGGGACGGTTTAGGGTACAGGTGAGGGTCCGACAACGCTTTAGGGGGAGCGTGCGTGTGAGGGCGCGGGTTAGTGTGAGCCTACAGGTTAGGATTAGGGGACGGGTGAGGGTCAGGTTTCGAGGAAGGGTTAGGGTTAGGGTTCGGGCTAGGGTTAGGGTTAGGGGACGGGGACGGTTTAGGGTCCAGGTGAGGGTCCGACAACGCTTTAGGGGGAGCGTGCGTGTGAGGGCGTGGGTTAGTGTGAGCCTACAGGTTAGGATTAGGGGACGGGTGAGGGTCAGGCTTCGGGGAAGGGTTAGGGTTAGGGTTCGGGCTAGGGTTAGGGTTAGGGGACGGGGACGGTTTAGGGTCCAGGTGAGGGTCCGACAACGCTTTAGGGGCAGCGGGCGTGTGAGGGCACGGGTTAGTGTGAGCGTATGTGTTAGGATTAGGGGACGGGTGAGGGTCAGGTTTCGGGGAAGGTTTAGGGTTAGGGTTCGGGCTAGGGTTAGGGTTAGGGGACGGGGACGGTTTAGGGTCCAGGTGAGGGTCCGACAACGCTTTACAGGGAGTGTGCGTGTGAGGGCGCGGGTTAGTGTTAGCGTACGGGTTAGGATTAGGGGACGGGTGAGTGTCAGGCTTCGGGGAAGTGTTAGGGTTAGGGTTCGGGCTAGGGTTAGGGTTAGGGGACGGGGACGGTTTAGGGTCCAGGTGAGGGTCCGACAACGCTTTAGGGGGAGCGTGCGTGTGAGGGCGCGGGTTAGTGTGAGCCTACGGGTTAGGATTAGGGGACGGGTGAGGGTCAGGCTTCGGGGAAGGGTTAGGGTTAGGGTTCGGGCTAGGGTTAGGGTTAGGGGACGGGGACGGTTTAGGGTCCAGGTGAGGGTCCGACAACGCTTTAGGGGGAGCGTGCGTGTGAGGGCGCGGGTTAGTGTTAGCGTACGGGTTAGGATTAGGGGACGGGTGAGGGTCTGGCTTCGGGGAAGTGTTAGGGTTAGGGTTCGGGCTAGGGTTAGGGTTAGGGGACGGGAACGGTTTAGGGTCCAGGTGAGGGTCCGACAACGCTTTAGGGGGAGCGTGCGTGTGAGGGCGCGGGTTAGTGTTAGCGTACGGGTTAGGATTAGGGGACGGGTGAGGGTCAGGCTTCGGGGAAGGGTTAGGGTTAGGGTTCGGGCTAGGGTTAGGGTTAGGGGATGGGGACGGTTCAGGGTCCAGGTGAGGGTCCGACAACGCTTTAGGGGGAGCGTGCGTGTGAGGGCGCGGGTTAGTGTGAGCCTACGGTTTAGGATTAGGGGACGAGTGAGGGTCAGGCTTCGGGGAAGGGTTAGGGTTAGTGTTCGGGCTAGGGTTAGGGTTAGGGGACGGGGACGGTTTAGGGTCCAGGTGAGGGTCCGACAACGCTTTAGGGGGAGCGTGCGTGTGAGGGCGCGGGTTAGTGTTAGCGTACGGGTTAGGATTAGGGGACGGGTGAGGGTCAGGCTTCGGGGAAGTTTTAGGGTTAGGGTTCGGGCTAGGGTTAGGGTTAGGGGGCGGGGATGGTTTAGGGTCCAGGTGAGGGTCCGACAACGCTTTAGGGGGAGCGTGCGTGTGAGGGCGCGGGTTAGTGTGAGCCTACGGGTTAGGATTAGGGGACGGGTGAGGGTCAGGCTTCGGGGAAGGGTTAGGGTTAGGGTTCGGGCTAGGGTTAGGGTTAGGGGACGGGGACGGTTTAGGGTCCAGGTAAGGGTCCGACAACGCTTTAGCGGGAGCGTGCGTGTGAGGGCGCAGGTTAGTGTTAGCGTACGGGTTAGGATTAGGGGACGGGTGAGGGTCAGGATTCGGGGAAGGGTTAGGGTTAGGGTTCGGGCTAGGGTTAGGGTTAGGGGATGGGGACGGTTTAGGGTCCAGGTGAGGGTCCGACAACGCTTTAGGGGGAGCGTGCGTGTGAGGGTGCATGTTAGTGTGAGCCTACGGGTTAGGATTAGGGGACGGGTGAGGGTCAGGCTTCGGGGAAGTGTTAGGGTTAGGGTTCGGGCTAGGGTTAGGGTTAGGGGACGGGGATGGTTTAGGGTCCAGGTGAGGGTCCGACAACGCTTTAGGGGGAGCGTGCGTGTGAGGGCGCGGGTTAGTGTTAGCGTACGGGTTAGGATTAGGGGACGGGTGAGGGTCAGGCTTCGGGGAAGGGTTAGGGTTAGGGTTCGGGCTAGGGTTAGGGTTAGGGGACGGGGACGGTTTAGGGTCCAGGTGAGGGTCCGACAACGCTTTAGGGGGAGCGTGCGTGTGAGGGCGCGGGTTAGTGTTAGCGTACGGGTTAGGATTAGGGGACGGGTGAGGGTCAGGCTTCGGGGAAGGGTTAGGGTTAGGGTTCGGGCTAGGGTTAGGGTTAGGGGACGGGGTCGGTTTAGGGTCCAGGTGAGGGTCCGACAACGCTTTAGGGGCAGCGTGCGTTTGAGGGCGCGTGTTTGTGTGAGCGTACGTGTTAGGATTAGGGGACGGGTGAGGGTCAGGTTTCGGGGAAGGGTTAGGGTTAGGGTTCGGGCTAGGGTTAGGGTTAGAGGACGGGGACGGTTTAGGGTCCAGGTGAGGGTCCGACAACGCTTTAGGGGGAGCGTGCGTGTGAGGGCGGGCGTTAGTGTGAGCCTACGGTATAGGATTAGGGGACGGGTGAGGGTCAGGCTTCGGGGAAGGGTTAGGGTTAGGGTTCGGGCTAGGGTTAGGGTTAGGGGACGGGGACGGTTTAGGGTCCAGGTGAGGGTCCGACAACGCTTTGGGGGAGGGTGCGTGTGAGGGCGCGGGTTAGTTTTAGCGTACGGGTTAGGATTAGGGGACGGGTGAGGGTCAGGCTTCGGGGAAGGGTTAGGGTTAGGGTTCGGGCTAGGGTTAGGGTTAGGGGACGGGGACGGTTTAGGGTCCAGGTGAGGGTCCGACAACGCTTTACAGGGAGCGTGCGTGTGAGGGCGCGGGTTAGTGTTAGCATACGGGTTAGGATTAGGGGACGGGTGAGGGTCAGGCTTCGGGGAAGGGTTAGGGTTAGGGTTCGGGCTAGGGTTAGGGTTAGGGGACGGGGACGGTTTAGGGTCCAGGTGAGGGTCCGACAACGCTTTAGGGGGAGCGTGCGTGTGAGGGCGCGGGTTAGTGTGAGCGTACGGTTTAGGATTAGGGGACGGGTGAGTGTCAGGCTTCGGGGAAGGGTTAGGGTTAGGGTTCGGGCTAGGGTTAGGGTTAGGGGACGGGGACGGTTCAGGGTCCAGGTGAGGGTCCGACAACGCTTTAGGGGAAGCGTGCGTGTGAGGGCGCGGGTTATTGTGAGCCTACGGGTTAGGATTAGGGGACGGGTGAGGGTCAGGCTTCGGGGAAGGGTTAGGGTTAGGGTTCGGGCTAGGGTTAGGGTTAGGGGACGGGGACGGTTTAGGGTCCAGGTGAGGGTCCGACAACGCTTTAGGGGGAGCGTGCGTGTGAGGGCGCGGGTTAGTGTTAGCGTACGGGTTAGGATTAGGGGACGGGTGAGGGTCAGGCTTCGGGGAAGTTTTAGGGTTAGGGTTCGGGCTAGGGTTAGGGTTAGGGGGCGGGGATGGTTTAGGGTCCAGGTGAGGGTCCGACAACGCTTTAGGGGGAGCGTGCGTGTGAGGGCGCGGGTTAGTGTGAGCCTACGGGTTAGGATTAGGGGACGGGTGAGGGTCAGGCTTCGGGGAAGGGTTAGGGTTACGGTTCGGGCTAGGGTTAGGGTTAGGGGACGGGGACGGTTTAGGGTCCAGGTAAGGGTCCGACAACGCTTTAGCGGGAGCGTGCGTGTGAGGGCGCAGGTTAGTGTTAGCGTACGGGTTAGGATTAGGGGACGGGTGAGGGTCAGGATTCGGGGAAGGGTTAGGGTTAGGGTTCGGGCTAGGGTTAGGGTTAGGGGACGGGGACGGTTTAGGGTCCAGGTGAGGGTCCGACAACGCTTTAGGGGGAGCGTGCGTGTGAGGGTGCATGTTAGTGTGAGCCTACGGGTTAGGATTAGGGGACGGGTGAGGGTCAGGCTTCGGGGAAGTGTTAGGGTTAGGGTTCGGGCTAGGGTTAGGGTTAGGGGACGGGGATGGTTTAGGGTCCAGGTGAGGGTCCGACAACGCTTTAGGGGGAGCGTGCGTGTGAGGGCGCGGGTTAGTGTTAGCGTACGGGTTAGGATTAGGGGACGGGTGAGGGTCAGGCTTCGGGGAAGGGTTAGGGTTAGGGTTCGGGCTAGGGTTAGGGTTAGGGGACGGGGACGGTTTAGGGTCCAGGTGAGGGTCCGACAACGCTTTAGGGGGAGCGTGCGTGTGAGGGCGCGGGTTAGTGTTAGCGTACGGGTTAGGATTAGGGGACGGGTGAGGGTCAGGCTTCGGGGAAGGGTTAGGGTTAGGGTTCGGGCTAGGGTTAGGGTTAGGGGACGGGGTCGGTTTAGGGTCCAGGTGAGGGTCCGACAACGCTTTAGGGGCAGCGTGCGTTTGAGGGCGCGGGTTTGTGTGAGCGTACGTGTTAGGATTAGGGGACGGGTGAGGGTCAGGTTTCGGGGAAGGGTTAGGGTTAGGGTTCGGGCTAGGGTTAGGGTTAGAGGACGGGGACGGTTTAGGGTCCAGGTGAGGGTCCGACAACGCTTTAGGGGGAGCGTGCGTGTGAGGGCGGGCGTTAGTGTGAGCCTACGGTATAGGATTAGGGGACGGGTGAGGGTCAGGCTTCGGGGAAGGGTTAGGGTTAGGGTTCGGGCTAGGGTTAGGGTTAGGGGACGGGGACGGTTTAGGGTCCAGGTGAGGGTCCGACAACGCTTTGGGGGAGGGTGCGTGTGAGGGCGCGGGTTAGTTTTAGCGTACGGGTTAGGATTAGGGGACGGGTGAGGGTCAGGCTTCGGGGAAGGGTTAGGGTTAGGGTTCGGGCTAGGGTTAGGGTTAGGGGACGGGGACGGTTTAGGGTCCAGGTGAGGGTCCGACAACGCTTTACAGGGAGCGTGCGTGTGAGGGCGCGGGTTAGTGTTAGCATACGGGTTAGGATTAGGGGACGGGTGAGGGTCAGGCTTCGGGGAAGGGTTAGGGTTAGGGTTCGGGCTAGGGTTAGGGTTAGGGGACGGGGACGGTTTAGGGTCCAGGTGAGGGTCCGACAACGCTTTAGGGGGAGCGTGCGTGTGAGGGCGCGGGTTAGTGTGAGCGTACGGTTTAGGATTAGGGGACGGGTGAGTGTCAGGCTTCGGGGAAGGGTTAGGGTTAGGGTTCGGGCTAGGGTTAGGGTTAGGGGACGGGGACGGTTCAGGGTCCAGGTGAGGGTCCGACAACGCTTTAGGGGAAGCGTGCGTGTGAGGGCGCGGGTTATTGTGAGCCTACGGGTTAGGATTAGGGGACGGGTGAGGGTCAGGCTTCGGGGAAGGGTTAGGGTTAGGGTTCGGGCTAGGGTTAGGGTTAGGGGACGGGGACGGTTTAGGGTCCAGGTGAGGGTCCGACAACGCTTTAGGGGCAGCGTGCGTGTGAGGGCGCGGGTTAGTGTGAGCGTACGTGTTAGGATTAGGGCACGGGTGAGTGTCAGGTTTCGGGGAAGGGTTAGGGTTAGGGTTTGGGCTAGGGTTAGGGTTAGGGGACGGGGACGGTTCAGGGTCCAGGTGAGGGTCCGACAACGCTTTAGCGGGAGCGTGCGTGTGAGGGCGCAGGTTAGTGTTAGCGTACGGGTTAGGATTAGGGGACGGGTGAGGGTCAGGCTTCGGGGAAGGGTTAGGGTTAGGGTTCGGGCTAGGGTTAGGATTAGGGGACGGGGACGGTTCAGGGTCCAGGTGAGGTTCCGACAACGCTTTAGGGGGAGCGTGCGTGTGAGGGCGCGGGTTAGTGTGAGCCTACGGGTTAGGATTAGGGGACGGGTGAGGGTCAGGCTTCGGGGAAGGGTTAGGGTTAGGGTTCGGGCTAGGGTTAGGGTTAGGGGACGGGGACGGTTTAGGGTCCAGGTGAGGGTCCGACAACGCTTTAGCGGGAGCGTGAGTGTGAGGGCGCGGGTTAGTGTGAGCCTACAGGTTAGGATTAGGGGACGGGTGAGGGTCTGGCTTCGGGGAAGGGTTAGGGTTAGGGTTCGGGCTAGGGTTAGGGTTAGGGGACGGGGACGGTTTAGGGTCCAGGTGAGGGTCCGACAACGCTTTAGGGGCAGCGTGCGTGTGAGGGCGCGGGTTAGTGTGAGCGTACGTGTTAGGATTAGGGGACGGGTGAGGGTCAGTTTTCGGGGAAGGGTTAGGGTTAGGGTTTGGGCTAGGGTTAGGGTTAGGGGACGGGGACGGTTTAGGGTCCAGGTGAGGGTCCGACAACGCTTTAGGGGGAGCGTGCCTGTGAGGGCGCGGGTTAGTGTGAGCCTACGGGTTAGGATTAGGGGACGGGTGAGGGTCAGGCTTCGGGGAAGGGTTAGGGTTAGGGTTCGGGCTAGGGTTAGGGTTAGGGGACGGGGACGGTTTAGGGTCCAGGTGAGGGTCCGACAACGCTTTAGGGGCAGCGTGCGTGTGAGGGCGCGGGTTAGTGTGAGCCTACAGTTTAGGATTAGGGGACGGGTGAGGGTCAGGCTTCAGGGAAGTGTTAGGGTTAGGGTTCGGGCTAGGGTTAGGGTTAGGGGACGGGGACGGTTTAGGGTCCAGGTGAGGGTCCGACAACGCTTTACAGGGAGCGTGCGTGTGAGGGCGCGGGTTAGTGTTAGCATACGGGTTAGGATTAGGGGACGGGTGAGGGTCAGGCTTCGGGGAAGGGTTAGGGTTAGGGTTCGGGCTAGGGTTAGGGTTAGGGGACGGGGACGGTTTAGGGTCCAGGTGAGGGTCCGACAACGCTTTAGGGGGAGCGTGCGTGTGAGGGCGCGGGTTAGTGTTAGCGTACGGGTTAGGATTAGGGGACGGGTGAGTGTCAGGCTTCAGAGAAGGGTTAGGGTTAGGGTTCGGGCTAGAGTTAGGGTTAGGGGACGGGGACGGTTCAGGGTTCAGGTGAGGGTCCGACAACGCTTTAGGGGAAGCGTGCGTGTGAGGGCGCGGGTTAGTGTGAGCCTACGGGTTAGGATTAGGGGACGGGTGAGGGTCAGGCTTCGGGGAAGGGTTAGGGTTAGGGTTCGGGCTAGGGTTAGGGTTAGGGGACGGGGACGGTTTAGGGTCCATGTGAGGGTCCGACAACGCTTTAGGGGCAGCGTGCGTGTGAGGGCGCGGGTTAGTGTGAGCGTACGTGTTAGGATTAGGGCACGGGTGAGGGTCAGGTTTCGGGGAAGGGTTAGGGTTAGGGTTTGGGCTAGGGTTAGGGTTAGGGGACGGGGACGGTTTAGGGTCCAGGTGAGGGTCCGACAACGCTTTAGGGGGAGCGTGCGTGTGAGGGCGCGGGTTAGTGTGAGTGTACGTGTTAGGATTAGGGGACGGGTGAGAGTCAGGCTTCGGGGAAGGTTTAGGGTTAGGGTTCGGGCTAGGGTTAGGGTTAGGGGACGGGGACGGTTTAGGGTCCAGGTGAGGGTCAGAAAACGCTTTAGGGGGAGCGTGCGTGTGAGGGCGCAGGTTAGTGTGAGCCTACGGTTTAGGATTAGGGGACGGGTGAGGGTCAGGCTTCGGGGAAGGGTTAGGGTTAGGGTTCGGGCTAGGGTTAGGGTTAGGGGACAGGGACGGTTCAGGGTCCAGGTGAGGGTCCGCCAACGCTTTAGCGGGAGCCTGCGTGTGAGGGCGCAGGTTAGTGTTAGCGTACGGGTTAGGATTAGGGGACGGGTGAGGGTCAGGCTTCGGGGAAGGGTTAGGGTTAGGGTTCGGGCTAGGGTTAGGGTTAGGGGACGGGGACGGTTTAGGGTCCAGGTGAGGGTCCGACAATGCTTTAGGGGGAGCGTGCGTGTGAGGGGGCGGGTCAGTGTTAGCGTACGGGTTAGGATTAGGGGACGGGTGAGGGTCAGGCTTCGGGGAAGGGTTAGGGTTAGGGTTCGGGCTAGGGTTAGGGTTAGGGGACGGGGACGGTTTAGGGTCCAGGTGAGGGTCCGACAACGCTTTAGGGGGAGCGTGCGTGTGAGGGCGCGGGTTAGTGTTCGCGTACGGGTTAGGATTAGGGGACGGGTGAGGGTCAGGCTTCGGGGAAGGGTTAGGGTTAGGGTTCGGGCTAGGGTTAGGGTTAGGGGACGGGGACGGTTTAGGGTCCAGGTGAGGGTCCGACAACGCTTTAGGGGCAGCGTGCGTTTGAGGGCGCGGGTTTCTGTGAGCGTACGTGTTAGGATTAGGGGACGGGTGAGGGTCAGGTTTCGGGGAAGGGTTAGGGTTAGGGTTCGGGCTAGGGTTAGGGTTAGGGGACGGGGACGGTTTAGGGTCCAGGTGAGGATCCGACAACGCTTTAGGGGGAGCGTGCGTGTGAGGGCGCGGGTTAGTGTGAGCCTACGGTATAGGATTAGGGGACGGGTGAGGGTCAGGCTTCGGGGAAGGGTTAGGGTTAGGGTTCGGGCTAGGGTTAGGGTTAGGGGACGGGGACGGTTTAGGGTCCAGGTGAGGGTCCGACAACGCTTTGGGGGAGGGTGCGTGTGAGGGCGCGGGTTAGTGTTAGCGTACGGGTTAGGATTAGGGGACGGGTGAGGGTCAGGCTTCGGGGAAGGGTTAGGGTTAGGGTTCGGGCTAGGGTTAGGGTTAGGGGACGGGGACGGTTCAGGGTCCAGGTGAGGGTCCGACAACGCTTTAGGGGGAGCGTGCGTGTGAGGGCGCGGGTTAGTGTGAGCCTACGGGTTAGGATTAGGGGACGGGTGAGGGTCAGGCTTCGGGGAAGGGTTAGGGTTAGGGTTCGGGCTAGGGTTAGGGTTAGGGGACGGGGACGGTTTAGGGTCCAGGTGAGGGTCCGACAACGCTTTGGGGGAGGGTGCGTGTGAGGGAGCGGATTAGTGTTAGCGTACGGGTTAGGATTAGGGGACGGGTGAGGGTCAGGCTTCGGGGAAGGGTTAGGGTTAGGGTTCGGGCTAGGGTTAGGGTTAGGGGACGGGGACGTTTTAGGGTTCAGGTGAGGGTCCGACAACGCTTTACAGGGAGCGTGCGTGTGAGGGCGCGGGTTAGTGTTAGCATACGGGTTAGGATTAGGGGACGGGTGAGGGTCAGGCTTCGGGGAAGGGTTAGGGTTAGGGTTCGGGCTAGGGTTAGGGTTAGGGTTAGGGGACGGTTTAGGGTCCAGGTGAGGGTCCGACAACGCTTTAGGGGGAGCGTGCGTGTGAGGGCGCGGGTTAGTGTTAGCGTACGGGTTAGGATTAGGGGACGGGTGAGTGTCAGGCTTCGGGGAAGGGTTAGGGTTAGGGTTCGGGCTAGGGTTAGGGTTAGGGGACGGGGACGGTTCAGGGTCCAGGTGAGGGTCCGACAACGCTTTAGGGGAAGCGTGCGTGTGAGGGCGCGGGTTAGTGTGAGCCTACGGGTTAGGATTAAGGGACGGGTGAGGGTCAGGCTTCGGGGAAGGGTTAGGGTTAGGGTTCGGGCTAGGGTTAGGGTTAGGGGACGGGGACGGTTTAGGGTCCAGGTGAGGGTCCGACAACGCTTTAGGGGCAGCGTGCGTGTGAGGGCGCGGGTTAGTGTGAGCGTACGTGTTAGGATTTGGGCACGGGTGAGGGTCAGGTTTCGGGGAAGGGTTAGGGTTAGGGTTTGGGCTAGGGTTAGGGTTAGGGGACGGGGACGGTTTAGGGTCCAGGTGAGGGTCCGACAACGCTTTAGGGGGAGCGTGCCTGTGAGGGCGCGGGTTAGTGTGAGTGTACGTGTTAGGATTAGGGGACGGGTGAGAGTCAGGCTTCGGGGAAGGTTTAGGGTAGGGTTCGGGCTAGGGTTAGGGTTAGGGGACGGGGACGGTTTAGGGTCCAGGTGAGGGTCAGAAAACGCTTTAGGGGGAGCGTGCGTGTGAGGGCGCGGGTTACTGTGAGCCTACGGTTTAGGATTAGGGGACGGGTGAGGGTCAGGCTTCGGGGAAGGGTTAGGGTTAGGGTTCGGGCTAGGGTTAGGGTTAGGGGACAGGGACGGTTCAGGGTCCAGGTGAGGGTCCGACAACGCTTTAGCGGGAGCCTGCGTGTGAGGGCGGAGGTTAATGTTAACGTACGGGTTAGGATTAGGGGACGGGTGAGGGTCAGGCTTCGGGGAAGGGTTAGGGTTAGGGTTCGGGCTAGGGTTAGGGTTAGGGGACGGGGACGGTTCAGGGTCCAGGTGAGGGTCCGACAACGCTTTAGGGGGAGCGTGCCTGTGAGGGCGCGGGTTAGTGTGAGTGTACGTGTTAGGATTAGGGGACGGGTGAGAGACAGGCTTCGGGGAAGGGTTAGGGTTAGGGTTCGGGCTAGGGTTAGGGTTAGGGGACGGGGACGGTTTAGGGTCCAGGTGAGGGTCCGACAACGCTTTAGGGGGAGCGTGCGTGTGAGGGCGCGGGTTAGTGTGAGCCTACGGGTTAGGATTAGGGGACGGGTGAGGGTCAGGCTTCGGGGAAGGGTTAGGGTTAGGGTTCGGGCTAGGGTTAGGGTTAGGGGACGGGGACGGTTTAGGGTACAGGTGAGGGTCCGACAACGCTTTAGGGGGAGCGTGCGTGTGAGGGCGCGGGTTAGTGTGAGCCTACGGTTTAGGATTAGGGGACGGGTGAGGGTCAGGCTTCGGGGAAGGGTTAGGGTTAGGGTTCGGGCTAGGGTTAGGGTTAGGGGATGGGGACGGTTTAGGGTCCAGGTGAGGGTCCGACAACGCTTTGGGGGAGGGTGCGTGTGAGGGCGCGGGTTAGTGTTAGCATGCGGGTTAGGATTAGGGGACGGGTGAGGGTCAGGCTTCGGGGAAGGGTTAGGGTTAGGGTTCGGGCTAGGGTTAGGGTTAGGGGACGGGGACGGTTTAGGGTCCAGGTGAGGGTCCGACAACGCTTTACAGGGAACGTGCGTGTGAGGGCGCGGGTTAGTGTTAGCATACGGGTTAGGATTAGGGGACGGGTGAGGGTCAGGCTTCGGGGAAGGGTTAGGGTTAGGGTTCGGGCTAGGGTTAGGGTTAGGGGACGGGGACGGTTTAGGGTCCAGGTGAGGGTCCGACAACGCTTTAGGGGGAGCGTGCGTGTGAGGGCGCGGGTTAGTGTTAGCGTACGGGTTAGGATTAGGGGACGGGTGAGTGTCAGGCTTCGGGGAAGTGTTAGGGTTAGGGTTCGGGCTAGGGTTAGGGTTAGGGGACGGGGACGGTTCAGGGTCCAGGTGAGGGTCCGACAACGCTTTAGGGGAAGCGTGCGTGTGAGGGCGCGGGTTAGTGTGAGCCTACGGGTTAGGATTAGGGGACGGGTGAGGGTCAGGCTTCGGGGAAGGGTTAGGGTTAGGGTTCGGGCTAGGGTTAGGGTTAGGGGACGGGGACGGTTTAGGGTCCAGGTGAGGGTCCGACAACGCTTTAGGGGCAGCGTGCGTGTGAGGGCGCGGGTTAGTGTGAGCGTACGTGTTAGGATTAGGGCACGGGTGAGTGTCAGGTTTCGGGGAAGGGTTAGGGTTAGGGTTTGGGCTAGGGTTAGGGTTAGGGGACGGGGACGGTTTAGGGTCCAGGTGAGGGTCCGACAACGCTTTAGGGGGAGCGTGCGTGTGAGGGCGCGGGTTAGTGTGAGTGTACGTGTTAGGATTAGGGGACGGGTGAGAGTCAGGCTTCGGGGAAGGTTTAGGGTTAGGGTTCGGGCTAGGGTTAGGGTTAGGGGACGGGGACGGTTTAGGGTCCAGGTGAGGGTCCGAAAACGCTTTAGGGGGAGCGTGCGTGTGAGGGCGCGGGTTAGTGTGAGCCTACGGTTTAGGATTAGGGGACGAGTGAGGGTCAGGCTTCGGGGAAGTGTTAGGGTTAGGGTTCGGGCTAGGGTTAGGGTTAGGAGACAGGGAAGGTTCAGGGTCCAGGTGAGGGTCCGACAACGCTTTAGCGGGAGCGTGCGTGTGAGGGCGCAGGTTAGTGTTAGCGTACGGGTTAGGATTAAGGGACGGGTGAGGGTCAGGCTTCGGGGAAGGGTTAGGGTTAGGGTTCGGGCTAGGGTTAGGGTTAGGGGACGGGGACGGTTCAGGGTCCAGGTGAGGGTCCGACAACGCTTTAGGGGGAGCGTGCGTGTGAGGGCGCGGGTTAGTGTGAGCCTACGGGTTAGGATTAGGGGACGGGTGAGGGTCGGGCTTCGGGGAAGGGTTAGGGTTAGGGTTCGGGCTAGGGTTAGGGTTAGGGGACGGGGACGGTTTAGGGTCCAGGTGAGGGTCCGACAACGCTTTAGGGGGAGCGTGCGTGTGAGGGCGCGTTTTAGTGTTAGCGTACGGGTTAGGATTAGGGGACGGGTGAGGGTCAGGCTTCGGGGAAGGGTTAGGGTTAGGGTTCGGGCTAGGGTTAGGGTTAGGGGACGGGGACGGTTCAGGGTCCAGGTGAGGGTCCGACAACGCTTTAGCGGGAGCGTGCGTGTGAGGGCGCAGGTTAGTGTTAGCGTACGGGTTAGGATTAGGGGACGGGTGAGGGTCAGGCTTCGGGGAAGGGTTAGGGTTAGGGTTCGGGCTAGGGTTAGGGTTAGGGGACGGGGACGGTTCAGGGTCCAGGTGAGGGTCCGACAACGCTTTAGGGGGAGCGTGCGTGTGAGGGCGCGGGTTAGTGTGAGCCTACGGGTTAGGATTAGGGGACGGGTGAGGGTCAGGCTTCGGGGAAGGGTTAGGGTTAGGGTTCGGGCTAGGGTTAGGGTTAGGGGACGGGGACGGTTTAGGGTCCAGGTGAGGGTCCGACAACGCTTTAGCGGGAGCGTGAGTGTGAGGGCGCGGGTTAGTGTGAGCCTACAGGTTAGGATTAGGGGACGGGTGAGGGTCTGGCTTCGGGGAAGGGTTAGGGTTAGGGTTCGGGCTAGGGTTAGGGTTAGGGGACGGGGACGGTTTAGGGTCCAGGTGAGGGTCCGACAACGCTTTAGGGGCAGCGTGCGTGTGAGGGCGCGGGTTAGTGTGAGCGTACGTGTTAGGATTAGGGGACGGGTGAGGGTCAGTTTTCGGGGAAGGGTTAGGGTTAGGGTTTGGGCTAGGGTTAGGGTTAGGGGACGGGGACGGTTTAGGGTCCAGGTGAGGGTCCGACAACGCTTTAGGGGGAGCGTGCCTGTGAGGGCGCGGGTTAGTGTGAGCCTACGGGTTAGGATTAGGGGACGGGTGAGGGTCAGGCTTCGGGGAAGGGTTAGGGTTAGGGTTCGGGCTAGGGTTAGGGTTAGGGGACGGGGACGGTTTAGGGTCCAGGTGAGGGTCCGACAACGCTTTAGGGGCAGCGTGCGTGTGAGGGCGCGGGTTAGTGTGAGCCTACAGTTTAGGATTAGGGGACGGGTGAGGGTCAGGCTTCAGGGAAGTGTTAGGGTTAGGGTTCGGGCTAGGGTTAGGGTTAGGGTACGGGGACGGTTTAGGGTCCAGGTGAGGGTCCGACAACGCTTTACAGGGAGCGTGCGTGTGAGGGCGCGGGTTAGTGTTAGCATACGGGTTAGGATTAGGGGACGGGTGAGGGTCAGGCTTCGGGGAAGGGTTAGGGTTAGGGTTCGGGCTAGGGTTAGGGTTAGGGGACGGGGACGGTTTAGGGTCCAGGTGAGGGTCCGACAACGCTTTAGGGGGAGCGTGCGTGTGAGGGCGCGGGTTAGTGTTAGAGTACGGGTTAGGATTAGGGGACGGGTGAGTGTCAGGCTTCAGGGAAGGGTTAGGGTTAGGGTTCGGGCTAGAGTTAGGGTTAGGGGACGGGGACGGTTCAGGGTTCAGGTGAGGGTCCGACAACGCTTTAGGGGAAGCGTGCGTGTGAGGGCGCGGGTTAGTGTGAGCCTACGGGTTAGGATTAGGGGACGGGTGAGGGTCAGGCTTCGGGGAAGGGTTAGGGTTAGGGTTCGGGCTAGGGTTAGGGTTAGGGGACGGGGACGGTTTAGGGTCCATGTGAGGGTCCGACAACGCTTTAGGGGCAGCGTGCGTGTGAGGGCGCGGGTTAGTGTGAGCGTACGTGTTAGGATTAGGGCACGGGTGAGGGTCAGGTTTCGGGGAAGGGTTAGGGTTAGGGTTTGGGCTAGGGTTAGGGTTAGGGGACGGGGACGGTTTAGGGTCCAGGTGAGGGTCCGACAACGCTTTAGGGGGAGCGTGCGTGTGAGGGCGCGGGTTAGTGTGAGTGTACGTATTAGGATTAGGGGACGGGTGAGAGTCAGGCTTCGGGGAAGGTTTAGGGTTAGGGTTCGGGCTAGGGTTAGGGTTAGGGGACGGGGACGGTTTAGGGTCCAGGTGAGGGTCAGAAAACGCTTTAGGGGGAGCGTGCGTGTGAGGGCGCGGGTTAGTGTGAGCCTACGGTTTAGGATTAGGGGACGGGTGAGGGTCAGGCTTCGGGGAAGGGTTAGGGTTAGGGTTCGGGCTAGGGTTAGGGTTAGGGGACAGGGACGGTTCAGGGTCCAGGTGAGGGTCCGCCAACGCTTTAGCGGGAGCCTGCGTGTGAGGGCGCAGGTTAGTGTTAGCGTACGGGTTAGGATTAGGGGACGGGTGAGGGTCAGGCTTCGGGGAAGTGTTAGGGTTAGGGTTCGGGCTAGGGTTAGGGTTAGGGGACGGGGACGGTTTAGGGTCCAGGTGAGGGTCCGACAATGCTTTAGGGGGAGCGTGCGTGTGAGGGCGCGGGTTAGTGTTAGCGTACGGGTTAGGATTAGGGGACGGGTGAGGGTCAGGCTTCGGGGAAGGGTTAGGGTTAGGGTTCGGGCTAGGGTTAGGGTTAGGGGACGGGGACGGTTTAGGGTCCAGGTGAGGGTCCGACAACGCTTTAGGGGGAGCGTGCGTGTGAGGGCGCGGGTTAGTGTTCGCGTACGGGTTAGGATTAGGGGACGGGTGAGGGTCAGGCTTCGGGGAAGGGTTAGGGTTAGGGTTCGGGGTAGGGTTAGGGTTAGGGGACGGGGACGGTTTAGGGTCCAGGTGAGGGTCCGACAACGCTTTAGGGGGAGCGTGCGTGTGAGGGCGTGGGTTAGTGTTAGCGTACGGGTTAGGATTAGGGGACGGGTGAGTGTCAGGCTTCGGGGAAGGGTTAGGGTTAGGGTTCGGGCTAGGGTTAGGGTTAGGGGACGGGGACGGTTTAGGGTCCAGGTGAGGGTCCGACAACGCTTTAGGGGAAGCGTGCGTGTGAGGGCGCGGGTTAGTGTGAGCCTACGGGTTAGGATTAAGGGACGGGTGAGGGTCAGGCTTCGGGGAAGGGTTAGGGTTAGGGTTCGGGCTAGGGTTAGGGTTAGGGGACGGGGACGGTTTAGGGTCCAGGTGAGGGTCCGACAACGCTTTAGGGGCAGCGTGCGTGTGAGGGCGCGGGTTAGTGTGAGCGTACGTGTTAGGATTTGGGCACGGGTGAGGGTCAGGTTTCGGGGAAGGGTTAGGGTTAGGGTTTGGGCTAGGGTTAGGATTAGGGGACGGGGACGGTTTAGGGTCCAGGTGAGGGTCCGACAACGCTTTAGGGGGAGCGTGCCTGTGAGGGCGCGGGTTAGTGTGAGTGTACGTGTTAGGATTAGGGGACGGGTGAGAGTCAGGCTTCGGGGAAGGTTTAGGGTTAGGGTTCGGGCTAGGGTTAGGGTTAGGGGACGGGGACGGTTTAGGGTCCAGGTGAGGGTCAGAAAACGCTTTAGGGGGAGCGTGCGTGTGAGGGCGCGGGTTACTGTGAGCCTACGGTTTAGGATTAGGGGACGGGTGATGGTCAGGCTTCGGGGAAGGGTTAGGGTTAGGGTTCGGGCTAGGGTTAGGGTTAGGGGACAGGGACGGTTCAGGGTCCAGGTGAGGGTCCGACAACGCTTTAGCGGGAGCCTGCGTGTGAGGGCGGAGGTTAGTGTTAACGTACGGGTTAGGATTAGGGGACGGGTGAGGGTCAGGCTTCGGGGAAGGGTTAGGGTTAGGGTTCGGGCTAGGGTTAGGGTTAGGCGACGGGGACGGTTCAGGGTCCAGGTGAGGGTCCGACAACGCTTTAGGGGGAGCGTGCGTGTGAGGGCGCGGGTTAGTGTGAGCCTACGGGTTAGGATTAGGGGACGGGTGAGGGTCAGGCTTCGGGGAAGGGTTAGGGTTAGGGTTCGGGCTAGGGTTAGGGTTAGGGGACGGGGACGGTTTAGGGTCCAGGTGAGGGTCCGACAACGCTTTAGGGGGAGCGTGCGTGTGAGGGCGCGGGTTAGTGTGAGGCTACAGGTTAGGATTAGGGGACGGGTGAGGGTCAGGCTTCGGGGAAGGGTTAGGGTTAGGGTTCGGGCTAGGGTTAGGGTTAGGGGACGGGGACGGTTTAGGGTCCAGGTGAGGGTCCGACAACACTTTAGGGGGAGCGTGCGTGTGAGGGCGCGGGTTAGTGTGAGCGTACGTGTTAGGATTAGGGGACGGGTGAGGGTCAGGTTTCGGGGAAGTGTTAGGGTTAGGGTTTGGGCTAGGGTTAGGGTTAGGGGACGGGGACGGTTTAGGGTCCAGGTGAGGGTCCGACAACGCTTTAGGGGGAGCGTGCCTGTGAGGGCGCGGGTTAGTGTGAGTGTACGTGTTAGGATTAGGGGACGGGTGAGAGACAGGCTTCGGGGAAGGGTTAGGGTTAGGGTTCGGGCTAGGGTTAGGGTTAGGGGACGGGGACGGTTTAGGGTCCAGGTGAGGGTCCGACAACGCTTTAGGGGGAGCGTGCGTGTGAGGGCGCGGGTTAGTGTGAGGCTACAGGTTAGGATTAGGGGACGGGTGAGGGTCAGGCTTCGGGGAAGGGTTAGGGTTAGGGTTCGGGCTAGGTTTAGGGTTAGGGGACGGGGACGGTTTAGGGTCCAGGTGAGGGTCCGACAACGCTTTAGGGGCAGCGTGCGTGTGAGGGCGCGGGTTAGTGTGAGCCTACGGTTTAGGATTAGGGGACGGGTGAGGGTCAGGCTTCGGGGAAGGGTTAGGGTTAAGGTTCGGGCTAGGGTTAGGGTTAGGGGATGGGGACGGTTTAGGGTCCAGGTGAGGGTCCGACAACGCTTTGGGGGAGGGTGCGTGTGAGGGCGCGGGTTAGTGTTAGCGTGCGGGTTAGGATTAGGGGACGGGTGAGGGTCAGGCTTCGGGGAAGGGTTAGGGTTAGGGTTCGACTAGGGTTAGGGTTAGGGGACGGGGACGGTTTAGGGTCCAGGTGAGGGTCCGACAACGCTTTACAGGGAACGTGCGTGTGAGGGCGCGGGTTAGTGTTAGCATACGGGTTAGGATTAGGGGACGGGTGAGGGTCAGGCTTCGGGGAAGGGTTAGGGTTAGGGTTCGGGCTAGGGTTAGGGTTAGGGGACGGGGACGGTTTAGGGTCCAGGTGAGGGTCCGACAACGCTTTAGGGGGAGCGTGCGTGTGAGGGCGCGGGTTAGTGTTAGCGTACGGGTTAGGATTAGGGGACGGGTGAGTGTCAGGCTTCGGGGAAGTGTTAGGGTTAGGGTTCGGGCTAGGGTTAGGGTTAGGGGACGGGGACGGTTCAGGGTCCAGGTGAGGGTCCGACAACGCTTTAGGGGAAGCGTGCGTGTGAGGGCGCGGGTTAGTGTGAGCCTACGGGTTAGGATTAGGGGACGGGTGAGGGTCAGGCTTCGGGGAAGGGTTAGGGTTAGGGTTCGGGCTAGGGTTAGGGTTAGGGGACGGGGACGGTTTAGGGTCCAGGTGAGGGTCCGACAACGCTTTAGGGGCAGCGTGCGTGTGAGGGCGCGGGTTAGTGTGAGCGTACGTGTTAGGATTAGGGCACGGGTGAGGGTCAGGTTTCGGGGAAGGGTTAGGGTTAGGGTTTGGGCTAGGGTTAGGGTTAGGGGACGGGGACGGTTTAGGGTCCAGGTGAGGGTCCGACAACGCTTTAGGGGGAGCGTGCGTGTGAGGGCGCGGGTTAGTGTGAGTGTACGTGTTAGGATTAGGGGACGGGTGAGAGTCAGGCTTCGGGGAAGGTTTAGGGTTAGGGTTCGGGCTAGGGTTAGGGTTAGGGGACGGGGACGGTTTAGGGTCCAGGTGAGGGTCCGAAAACGCTTTAGGGGGAGCGTGCGTGTGAGGGCGCGGGTTAGTGTGAGCCTACGGTTTAGGATTAGGGGACGAGTGAGGGTCAGGCTTCGGGGAAGTGTTAGGGTTAGGGTTCGGGCTAGGGTTAGGGTTAGGGGACAGGGAAGGTTCAGGGTCCAGGTGAGGGTCCGACAACGCTTTAGCGGGAGCGTGCGTGTGAGGGCGCAGGTTAGTGTTAGCGTACGGGTTAGGATTAGGGGACGGGTGAGGGTCAGGCTTCGGGGAAGGGTTAGGGTTAGGGTTCGGGCTAGGGTTAGGGTTAGGGGACAGGGACGGTTCAGGGTCCAGGTGAGGGTCCGACAACGCTTTAGGGGGAGCGTGCGTGTGAGGGCGCGGGTTAGTGTGAGCCTACGGGTTAGGATTAGGGGACGGGTGAGGGTCGGGCTTCGGGGAAGGGTTAGGGTTAGGGTTCGGGCTAGGGTTAGGGTTAGGGGACGGGGACGGTTTAGGGTCCAGGTGAGGGTCCGACAACGCTTTAGGGGGAGCGTGCGTGTGAGGGCGCGGGTTAGTGTGAGGCTACAGGTTAGGATTAGGGGACGGGTGAGGGTCAGGCTTCGGGGAAGGGTTAGGGTTAGGGTTCGGGCTAGGTTTAGGGTTAGGGGACGGGGACGGTTTAGGGTCCAGGTGAGGGTCCGACAACGCTTTAGGGGCAGCGTGCGTGTGAGGGCGCGGGTTAGTGTGAGCGTACGTGTTAGGTTTAGGGGACGGGTGAGGGTCAGGTTTCGGGGAAGAGTTAGGGTTAGGGTTTGGGCTAGGGTTAGGGTAAGGGGACGGGGACGGTTTAGGGTCCAGGTGAGGGTCCGACAACGCTTTAGGGGGAGCGTGCCGGTGAGGGCGCGGGTTACTGTGAGTGTACGTGTTAGGATTAGGGGACGGGTGAGAGTCAGGCTTCGGGGAAGGGTTAGGGTTAGGGTTCGGGCTAGAGTTAGGGTTAGGGGACGGGGACGGTTTAGGGTCCAGGTGAGGGTCCGACAACGCTTTAGGGGGAGCGTGCGTGTGAGGGCGCGGGTTAGTGTGAGCCTACGGGTTAGGATTAGGGGACGGGTGAGGGTCAGGCTTCGGGGAAGGGTTAGGGTTAGGGTTCGGGCTAGGGTTAGGGTTAGGGGACGGGGACGGTTTAGGGTCCAGGTGAGGGTCCGACAACGCTTTAGGGGGAGCGTGCGTGTGAGGGCGCGGGTTAGTGTGAGCCTACGGTATAGGATTAGGGGACGGGTGAGGGTCAGGCTTCGGGGAAGGGTTAGGGTTAGGGTTCGGGCTAGGGTTAGGGTTAGGGGACGGGGACGGTTTAGGGTCCAGGTGAGGGTCCGACAACGCTTTGGGGGAGGGTGCGTGTGAGGGCGCGGGTTAGTGTGAGCCTACGGGTTAGGATTAGGGGACGGGTGAGGGTCAGGCTTCGGGGAAGGGTTAGGGTTAGGGTTCGGGCTAGGGTTAGGGTTAGGGGACGGGGACGGTTTAGGGTCCAGGTGAGGGTCCGACAACGCTTTAGGGGGAGCGTGCGTGTGAGGGCGCGGGTTAGTGTTAGCGTACGGGTTAGGATTAGGGGACGGGTGAGTGTCAGGCTTCGGGGAAGGGTTAGGGTTAGGGTTCGGGCTAAGGTTAGGGTTAGGGGACGGGGACGGTTCAGGGTCCAGGTGATGGTCCGACAACGCTTTAGGGGAAGCGTGCGTGTGAGGGCGCGGGTTAGTGTGAGCCTACGGGTTAGGATTAGGGGACGGGTGAGGGTCAGGCTTCGGGGAAGGGTTAGGGTTAGGGTTCGGGCTAGGGTTAGGGTTAGGGGACGGGGACGGTTTAGGGTCCAGGTGAGGGTCCGACAACGCTTTAGGGGCAGCGTGCGTGTGAGGGCGCGGGTTAGTGTGAGCGGACGTGTTAGGATTAGGGCACGGGTGAGGGTCAGGTTTCGGGGAAGGGTTAGGGTTAGGGTTTGGGCTAGGGTTAGGGTTAGGGGACGGGGACGGTTTAGGGTCCAGGTGAGGGTCCGAGAACGCTTTAGGGGGAGCGTGCGTGTGAGGGCGCGGGTTAGTGTGAGTGTACGTGTTAGGATTAGGGGACGGGTGAGAGTCAGGCTTCGGGGAAGGTTTAGGGTTAGGGTTCGGGCTAGGGTTAGGGTTAGGGGACGGGGACGGTTTAGGGTCCAGGTGAGGGTCAGAAAACGCTTTAGGGGGAGCGTGCGTGTGAGGGCGCGGGTTAGTGTGAGCCTACGGTTTAGGATTAGGGGACGAGTGAGGGTCAGGCTTCGGGGAAGGGTTAGGGTTAGGGTTCGGGCTAGGGTTAGGGTTAGGGGACAGGGACGGTTCAGGGTCCAGGTGAGGGTCCGACAACGCTTTAGCGGGAGTGTGCGTGTGAGGGCGCAGGTTAGTGTTAGCGTACGGGTTAGGATTAGGGGACGGGTGAGGGTCAGGCTTCGGGGAAGGGTTAGGGTTAGGGTTCGGGCTAGGGTTAGGGTTAGGGGACGGGGACGGTTCAGGGTCCAGGAGAGGGTCCGAAAACGCTTTAGGGGGAGCGTGCGTGTGAGGGCGCGGGTTAGTGTTAGCGTACGGGTTAGGATTAGGGGACGGGTGAGTGTCAGGCTTCGGGGAAGGGTTAGGGTTAGGGTTCGGGCTAGGGTTAGGGTTAGGGGACGGGGACGGTTCAGGGTCCAGGTGAGGGTCCGACAACGCTTTAGGGGAAGCGTGCGTGTGAGGGCGCGGGTTAGTGTGAGCCTACGGGTTAGGATTAGGGGACGGGTGAGGGTCAGGCTTCGGGGAAGGGTTAGGGTTAGGGTTCGGGCTAGGGTTAGGGTTAGGGGACGGGGACGGTTTAGGGTCCAGGTGAGGGTCCGACAACGCTTTAGGGGCAGCGTGCGTGTGAGGGCGCGGGTTAGTGTGAGCGTACGTGTTAGGATTAGGGCACGGGTGAGGGTCAGGTTTCGGGGAAGGGTTAGGGTTAGGGTTTGGGCTAGGGTTAGGGTTAGGGGATGGGGACGGTTTAGGGTCCAGGTGAGGGTCCGACAACGCTTTAGGGGGAGCATGCGTGTGAGGGCGCGGGTTAGTGTGAGCGTACGTGTTAGGATTAGGGGACGGGTGAGAGTCAGGCTTCGGGGAAGGGTTAGGGTTAGGGTTCGGGCTAGGGTTAGGGTTAGGGGACGGGGACGGTTTAGGGTCCAGGTGAGGGTCCGACAACGCTTTAGGGGCAGCGTTCGTGTGAGGGCGCGGGTTAGTGTGAGCGTACGTGTTAGGATTAGGGGACGGGTGAGGGTCAGGTTTCGGGGAAGGGTTAGGGTTAGGGTTTGGGCTAGGTTTAGGGTTAGGGGACGGGGACGGTTTAGGGTCCAGGTGAGGGTCCGACAACGCTTTAGGGGGAGCGTGCGTGTGAGGGCGCGGGTTAGTGTGAGCCTACAGGTTAGGATTAGGGGACGGGTGAGGGTCAGGCTTCGGGGAAGGGTTAGGGTTAGGGTTCGGGCTAGGGTTAGGGTTAGGGGACGGGGACGGTTTAGGGTCCAGGTGAGGGTCCGACAACGCTTTAGGGGCAGCGTGCGTGTGAGGGCGCGGGTTAGTGTGAGTGTACGTGTTAGGATTAGGGCACGGGTGAGTGTCAGGTTTCGGGGAAGGGTTAGGGTTAGGGTTTGGGCTAGGGTTAGGGTTAGGGGACGGGGACGGTTTAGGGTCCAGGTGAGGGTCCGACAACGCTTTAGGGGGAGCGTGCGTGTGAGGGCGCGGGTTAGTGTGAGCGTACGTGTTAGGATTAGGGGACGGGTGAGAGTCAGGCTTCGGGGAAGGGTTAGGGTTAGGGTTCGGGCTAGGGTTAGGGTTAGGGGACGGGGACGGTTTAGGGTCCAGGTGAGGGTCCGACAACGCTTTAGGGGCAGCGTTCGTGTGAGGGCGCGGGTTAGTGTGAGCGTACGTGTTAGGATTAGGGGACGGGTGAGGGTCAGGTTTCGGGGAAGGGTTAGGGTTAGGGTTTGGGCTAGGGTTAGGGTTAGGGGACGGGGACGGTTTAGGGTCCAGGTGAGGGTCCGACAACGCTTTACGGGGAGCGTGCGTGTGAGGGCGCGGGTTAGTGTGAGCCTACAGGTTAGGATTAGGGGACGGGTGAGGGTCAGGCTTCGGGGAAGGGTTAGGGTTAGGGTTCGGGCTAGGGTTAGGGTTAGGGGACGGGGACGGTTTAGGGTCCAGGTGAGGGTCCGACAACGCTTTAGGGGCAGCGTGCGTGTGAGGGCGCGGGTTAGTGTGAGCGTACGTGTTAGGATTAGGGGACGGGTGAGGGTCAGGTTTCGGGGAAGGGTTAGGGTTACGGTTTGGGCTAGGGTTAGGGTTAGGGGACGGGGACGGTTTAGGGTCCAGGTGAGGGTCCGACAACGCTTTAGGGGGAGCGTGCCTGTGAGGGCGCGGGTTAGTGTGAGTGTACGTGTTAGGATTAGGGGACGGGTGAGAGTCAGGCTTCGGGGAAGGGTTAGGGTTACGGTTCGGGCTAGGGTTAGGGTTAGGGGACGGGGACGGTTTAGGGTCCAGGTGAGGGTCCGACAACGCTTTAGGGGGAGCGTGCGTGTGAGGGCGCGGGTTAGTGTGAGCCTACGGGTTAGGATTAGGGGACGGGTGAGGGTCAGGCTTCGGGGAAGGGTTAGGGTTAGGGTTCGGGCTAGGGTTAGGGTTAGGGGACGGGGACGGTTTAGGGTCCAGGTGAGGGTCCGACAACGCTTTACAGGGAGCGTGCGTGTGAGGGCGCGGGTTAGTGTGAGCCTACGGTTTAGGATTAGGGGACGGGTGAGGGTCAGGCTTCGGGGAAGGGTTAGGGTTAGGGTTCGGGCTAGGGTTAGGGTTAGGGGACGGGGACGGTTTAGGGTCCAGGTGAGGGTCCGACAAAGCTTTAGGGGAGGGTGCGTGTGAGGGCGCGGGTTAGTGTTAGCGTACGGGTTAGGATTAGGGGACGGGTGAGGGTCAGGCTTCGGGGAAGGGTTAGGGTTAGGGTTCGGGCTAGGGTTAGGGTTAGGGGACGGGGACGGTTTAGGGTCCAGGTGAGGGTCCGACAACGCTTTACAGGGAGCGTGCGTGTGAGGGCGCGGGTTAGTGTTAGCATACGGGTTAGGATTAGGGGACGGGTGAGGGTCAGGCTTCGGGGAAGGGTTAGGGTTAGGGTTCGGGCTAGGGTTAGGGTTAGGGGACGGGGACGGTTTAGGGTCCAGGTGAGGGTCCGACAACGCTTTAGGGGGAGCGTGCGTGTGAGGGCGCGGGTTAGTGTTAGCGTTCGGGTTAGGATTAGGGGACGGGTGAGTGTCAGGCTTCGGGGAAGGGTTAGGGTTAGGGTTCGGGCTAGGGTTAGGGTTAGGGGACGGGGACGGTTCAGGGTCCAGGTGAGGGTCCGACAACGCTTTAGGGGAAGCGTGCGTGTGAGGGCGCGGGTTAGTGTGAGCCTACGGGTTAGGATTAGGGGACGGGTGAGGGTCAGGCTTCGGGGAAGGGTTAGGGTTAGGGTTCGGGCTAGGGTTAGGGTTAGGGGACGGGGACGGTTTAGGGTCCAGGTGAGGGTCCGACAACGCTTTAGGGGCAGCGTGCGTGTGAGGGCGCGGGTTAGTGTGAGCGTACGTGTTAGGATTAGGGCACGGGTGAGGGTCAGGTTTCGGGGAAGGGTTAGGGTTAGGGTTTGGGCTAGGGTTAGGGTTAGGGGACGGGGACGGTTTAGGGTCCAGGTGAGGGTCCGACAACGCTTTAGGGGGAGCGTGCGTGTGAGGTGGCGGGTTAGTGTGAGTGTACGTGTTAGGATTAGGGGACGGGTGAGAGTCAGGCTTCGGGGAAGGGTTAGGGTTAGGGTTCGGGCTAGGGTTAGGGTTAGGGGACGGGGACGGTTTAGGGTCCAGGTGAGGGTCCGACAACGCTTTAGGGGGAGCGTGCGTGTGAGGGCGCGGGTTAGTGTGAGCCTACGGGTTAGGATTAGGGGACGGGTGAGGGTCAGGCTTCGGGGAAGGGTTAGGGTTAGGGTTCGGGCTAGGGTTAGGGTTAGGGGACGGGGACGGTTTAGGGTCCAGGTGAGGGTCCGACAACGCTTTAGGGGGAGCGTGCGTGTGAGGGTGCGTGTTAGTGTGAGCCTACGGTTTAGGATTAGGGGATGGGTGAGGGTCAGGCTTCGGGGAAGGGTTAGGGTTAGGGTTCGGGCTAGGGTTAGGGTTAGGGGACGGGGACGGTTTAGGGTCCAGGTGAGGGTCCGACAACGCTTTGGGGGAGGGTGCGTGTGAGGGCGCGGGTTAGTGTTAGCGTACGGGTTAGGATTAGGGGACGGGTGAGGGTCAGGCTTCGGGGAAGGGTTAGGGTTAGGGTTCGGGCTAGGGTTAGGGTTAGGGGACGGGGACGGTTTAGGGTCCAGGTGAGGGTCTGACAACGCTTTAGGGGGAGCGTGCGTGTGAGGGCGCGGGTTAGTGTGAGTGTACGTGTTAGGATTAGGGGACGGGTGAGAGTCAGGCTTCGGGGAAGGTTTAGGGTTAGGGTTCGGGCTAGGGTTAGGGTTAGGGGACGGGGACGGTTTAGGGTCCAGGTGAGGGTCAGAAAAAGCTTTAGGGGGAGCGTGCGTGTTAGGGCGCGGGTTAGTGTGAGCCTACGGTTTAGGATTAGGGGACGAGTGAGGGTCAGGCTTCGGGGAAGGGTTAGGGTTAGGGTTCATGCTAGGGTTAGGGTTAGGGGACAGGGACGGTTCAGGGTCAAGGTGAGGGTCCGACAACGCTTTAGCGGGAGCGTGCGTGTGAGGGCGCAGGTTAGTGTTAGCGTACGGGTTAGGATTAGGGGACGGGTGAGGGTCAGGCTTCGGGGAAGGGTTAGGGTTAGGGTTCGGGCTAGGGTTAGGGTTAGGGGACGGGGACGGTTCAGGGTCCAGGTGAGGGTCCTACAACGCTTTAGGGGGAGCGTGCGTGTGAGGGCGCGGGTTAGTGTGATCCTACGGGTTAGGATTAGGGGACGGGTGAGGGTCAGGCTTCGGGGAAGGGTTAGGGTTAGGGTTCGGGCTAGGGTTAGGGTTAGGGGACGGGGACGGTTTAGGGTCCAGGTGAGGGTCCGACAACGCTTTAGGGGGAGCGTGCGTGTGAGGGCGCGGGTTAGTGTGAGCCTACAGGTTAGGATTTGGGGACGGGTGAGGGTCAGGCTTCGGGGAAGGGTTAGGGTTAGGGTTTGGGCTAGGGTTAGGGTTAGGGGACGGGGACGGTTTAGGGTCCAGGTGAGGGTCCGACAACGCTTTAGGGGCAGCGTGCGTGTGAGGGCGCGGGTTAGTGTGAGCGTACGTGTTAGGATTAGGGGACGGGTGAGTGTCAGGTTTCGGGGAAGGGTTAGGGTTACGGTTTGGGCTAGGGTTAGGGTTAGGGGACGGGGACGGTTTAGGGTCCAGGTGAGGGTCCGACAACGCTTTAGGGGGAGCGTGCGTGTGAGGGCGCGGGTTAGTGTGAGTGTACGTGTTAGGATTAGGGGACGGGTGAGAGTCAGGCTTCGGGGAAGGGTTAGGGTTAGGGTTCGGGCTAGGGTTAGGGTTAGGGGACGGGGACGGTTTAGGGTCCAGGTGAGGGTCCGACAACGCTTTAGGGGGAGCGTGCGTGTGAGGGCGCGGGTTAGTGTGAGCCTACGGGTTAGGATTAGGGGACGGGTGAGGGTCAGGCTTCGGGGAAGGGTTAGGGTTAGGGTTCGGGCTAGGGTTAGGGTTAGGGGACGGGGACGGTTTAGGGTCCAGGTGAGGGTCCGACAACGCTTTAGTGGGAGCGTGCGTGTGAGGGCGTGGGTTAGTGTGAGCCTACGGTTTAGGATTAGGGGACGGGTGAAGGTCAGGCTTCGGGGAAGGGTTAGGGTTAGGGTTCGGGCTAGGGTTAGGGTTAGGGGACGGGGACGGTTTAGGGTCCATGTGAGGGTCCGACAAAGCTTTAGGGGAGGGTGCGTGTGAGGGCGCGGGTTAGTGTTAGCGTACGGGTTAGGATTAGGGGACGGGTGAGGGTCAGGCTTCGGGGAAGGGTTAGGGTTAGGGTTCGGGCTAGGGTTAGGGTTAGGGGACGGGGACGGTTTAGGGTCCAAGTGAGGGTCCGACAACGCTTTACAGGGAGCTTGCGTGTGAGGGCGCGGGTTAGTGTTAGCATACGGGTTAGGATTAGGGGACGGGTGAGGGTCAGGCTTCGGGGAAGGGTTAGGGTTAGGGTTCGGGCTAGGGTTAGGGTTAGGGGACGGGGACGGTTTAGGGTCCAGGTGAGGGTCCAACAACGCTTTAGGGGCAGCGTGCGTGTGAGGGCGCGGGTTAGCGTGAGCATACGTGTTAGGATTAGGGGACGGGTGAGGGTCAGGTTTCGGGGAAGGGTTAGGGTTAGGGTTTGGGCTAGGGTTAGGGTTAGGGGACGGGGACGGTTTAGGGTCCAGGTGAGGGTCCGACAACGCTTTAGGGGGAGCGTGCGTGTGAGGGCGCGGGTTAGTGTGAGTGTACGTGTTAGGATTAGGGGACGGGTGAGAGTCAGGCTTCGGGGAAGGGTTAGGGTTAGGGTTCGGGCTAGGGTTAGGGTTAGGGGACGGGGACGGTTTAGGGTCCAGGTGAGGGTCCGACAACGCTTTAGGGGGAGCGTGCGTGTGAGGGCGCGGGTTAGTGTGAGCCTACGGGTTAGGATTAGGGGACGGGTGAGGGTCAGGCTTCGGGGAAGGGTTAGGGTTAGGGTTCGGGCTAGGGTTAGGGTTAGGGGACGGGGACGGTTTAGGGTCCAGGTGAGGGTCCGACAACGCTTTAGGGGGAGCGTGCGTGTGAGGGTGCGGGTTAGTGTGAGCCTACGGTTTAGGATTAGGGGACGGGTGAGGGTCAGGCTTCGGGGAAGAGTTAGGGTTAGGGTTCGGGCTAGGGTTAGGGTTAGGGGACGGGGACGGTTTAGGGTCCAGGTGAGGGTCCGACAACGCTTTGGGGAAGGGTGCGTGTGAGGGCGCGGGTTAGTGTTAGCGTACGGGTTAGGATTAGGGGACGGGTGAGGGTCAGGCTTCGGGGAAGGGTTAGGGTTAGGGTTCGGGCTAGGGTTAGGGTTAGGGGACGGGGACGGTTTAGGGTCCAGGTGAGGGTCCGACAACGCTTTAGGGGGAGCGTGCGTGTGAGGGTGCGGGTTAGTGTTAGCCTACGGTATAGGATTAGGGGACGGGTGAGGGTCAGGCTTCGGGGAAGGGTTAGGGTTAGGGTTCGGGCTAGGGTTAGGGTTAGGGGACGGGGACGGTTTAGGGTCCAGGTGAGGGTCAGAAAACGCTTTAGGGGCAGCGTGCGTGTGAGGGCGCGGGTTAGTGTGAGCGTACGTGTTAGGATTAGGGCACGGGTGAGGTTCAGGTTTCGGGGAAGGGTTAGGGTTAGGGTTTGGGCTAGGGTTAGGGTTAGGGGACGGGGACGGTTTAGGGTCCAGGTGAGGGTCCGACAACGCTTTAGGGGGAGCGTGCGTGTGAGGGCGCGGGTTAGTGTGAGTGTACGTGTTAGGATTAGGGGACGGGTGAGAGTCAGGCTTCGGGGAAGGTTTAGGGTTAGGGTTCGGGCTAGGGTTAGGGTTAGGGGACGGGGACGGTTTAGGGTCCAGGTCAGGGTCAGAAAACGCTTTAGGGGGAGCGTGCGTGTGAGGGCGCGGGTTAGTGTGAGCCTACGGTTTAGGATTAGGGGACGAGTGAGGGTCAGGCTTCGGGGAAGGGTTAGGGTTAGGGTTCGGGCTAGGGTTAGGGTTAGGGGACGGGGACGGTTTAGGGTCCACGTGAGGGTCCGACAACGCTTTAGGGGGAGCGTGCGTGTGAGGGCGCGGGTTAGTGTGAGCGTACGTGTTAGGATTAGGGGACGGGTGAGGGTCAGGTTTCGGGGAAGGGTTAGGGTTACGGTTTGGGCTAGGGTTAGGGTTAGGGGACGGGGACGGTTTACGGTCCAGGTGAGGGTCCGACAACGCTTTGGGGGAGGGTGCGTGTGAGGGCGCGGGTTAGTGTTAGCGTGCGGGTTAGGATTAGGGGACGGGTGAGGGTCAGGCTTCGGGGAAGTGTTAGGGTTAGGGTTCGGGCTATGGTTAGGGTTAGGGGACGGGGACGGTTTAGGGTCCAGGTGAGGGTCCGACAACGCTTTACAGGGAACGTGCGTGTGAGGGCGCGGGTTAGTGTTAGCATACGGGTTAGGATTAGGGGACGGGTGAGGGTCAGGCTTCGGGGAAGGGTTAGGGTTAGGGTTCGGGCTAGGGTTAGGGTTAGGGGACGGGGACGGTTTAGGGTCCAGGTGAGGGTCCGACAACGCTTTAGGGGGAGCGTGCGTGTGAGGGCGCGGGTTAGTGTTAGCGTACGGGTTAGGATTAGGGGACGGGTGAGTGTCAGGCTTCGGGGAAGTGTTAGGGTTAGGGTTCGGGCTAGGGTTAGGGTTAGGGGACGGGGACGGTTCAGGGTCCAGGTGAGGGTCCGACAACGCTTTAGGGGAAGCGTGCGTGTGAGGGCGCGGGTTAGTGTGAGCCTACGGGTTAGGATTAGGGGACGGGTGAGGGTCAGGCTTCGGGGAAGGGTTAGGGTTAGGGTTCGGGCTAGGGTTAGGGTTAGGGGACGGGGACGGTTTAGGGTCCAGGTGAGGGTCCGACAACGCTTTAGGGGCAGCGTGCGTGTGAGGGCGCGGGTTAGTGTGAGCGTACGTGTTAGGATTAGGGCACGGGTGAGGGTCAGGTTTCGGGGAAGGGTTAGGGTTAGGGTTTGGGCTAGGGTTAGGGTTAGGGGACGGGGACGGTTTAGGGTCCAGGTGAGGGTCCGACAACGCTTTAGGGGGAGCGTGCGTGTGAGGGCGCGGGTTAGTGTGAGTGTACGTGTTAGGATTAGGGGACGGGTGAGAGTCAGGCTTAGGGGAAGGTTTAGGGTTAGGGTTCGGGCTAGGGTTAGGGTTAGGGGACGGGGACGGTTTAGGGTCCAGGTGAGGGTCCGAAAACGCTTTAGGGGGAGCGTGCGTGTGAGGGCGCGGGTTAGTGTGAGCCTACGGTTTAGGATTAGGGGACGAGTGAGGGTCAGGCTTCGGGGAAGTGTTAGGGTTAGGGTTCGGGCTAGGGTTAGGGTTAGGGGACAGGGAAGGTTCAGGGTCCAGGTGAGGGTCCGACAACGCTTTAGCGGGAGCGTGCGTGTGAGGGCGCAGGTTAGTGTTAGCGTACGGGTTAGGATTAGGGGACGGGTGAGGGTCAGGCTTCGGGGAAGGGTTAGGGTTAGGGTTCGGGCTAGGGTTAGGGTTAGGGGACAGGGACGGTTCAGGGTCCAGGTGAGGGTCCGACAACGCTTTAGGGGGAGCGTGCGTGTGAGGGCGCGGGTTAGTGTGAGCCTACGGGTTAGGATTAGGGGACGGGTGAGGGTCGGGCTTCGGGGAAGGGTTAGGGTTAGGGTTCGGGCTAGGGTTAGGGTTAGGGGACGGGGACGGTTTAGGGTCCAGGTGAGGGTCCGACAACGCTTTAGGGGGAGCGTGCGTGTGAGGGCGCGGGTTAGTGTGAGGCTACAGGTTAGGATTAGGGGACGGGTGAGGGTCAGGCTTCGGGGAAGGGTTAGGGTTAGGGTTCGGGCTAGGGTTAGGGTTAGGGGACGGGGACGGTTCAGGGTCCAGGTGATGGTCCGACAACGCTTTAGGGGAAGCGTGCGTGTGAGGGCGCGGGTTAGTGTGAGCCTACGGGTTAGGATTAGGGGACGGGTGAGGGTCAGGCTTCGGGGAAGGGTTAGGGTTAGGGTTCGGGCTAGGGTTAGGGTTAGGGGACGGGGACGGTTTAGGGTCCAGGTGAGGGTCCGACAACGCTTTAGGGGCAGCGTGCGTGTGAGGGCGCGGGTTAGTGTGAGCGGACGTGTTAGGATTAGGGCACGGGTGAGGGTCAGGTTTCGGGGAAGGGTTAGGGTTAGGGTTTGGGCTAGGGTTAGGGTTAGGGGACGGGGACGGTTTAGGGTCCAGGTGAGGGTCCGAGAACGCTTTAGGGGGAGCGTGCGTGTGAGGGCGCGGGTTAGTGTGAGTGTACGTGTTAGGATTAGGGGACGGGTGAGAGTCAGGCTTCGGGGAAGGTTTAGGGTTAGGGTTCGGGCTAGGGTTAGGGTTAGGGGACGGGGACGGTTTAGGGTCCAGGTGAGGGTCAGAAAACGCTTTAGGGGGAGCGTGCGTGTGAGGGCGCGGGTTAGTGTGAGCCTACGGTTTAGGATTAGGGGACGAGTGAGGGTCAGGCTTCGGGGAAGGCTTAGGGTTAGGGTTCGGGCTAGGGTTAGGGTTAGGGGACAGGGACGGTTCAGGGTCCAGGTGAGGGTCCGACAACGCTTTAGCGGGAGTGTGCGTGTGAGGGCGCAGGTTAGTGTTAGCGTACGGGTTAGGATTAGGGGACGGGTGAGGGTCAGGCTTCGGGGAAGGGTTAGGGTTAGGGTTCGGGCTAGGGTTAGGGTTAGGGGATGGGGACGGTTCAGGGTCCAGGAGAGGGTCCGAAAACGCTTTAGGGGGAGCGTGCGTGTGAGGGCGCGGGTTAGTGTTAGCGTACGGGTTAGGATTAGGGGACGGGTGAGTGTCAGGCTTCGGGGAAGGGTTAGGGTTAGGGTTCGGGCTAGGGTTAGGGTTAGGGGACGGGGACGGTTCAGGGTCCAGGTGAGGGTCCGACAACGCTTTAGGGGAAGCGTGCGTGTGAGGGCGCGGGTTAGTGTGAGCCTACGGGTTAGGATTAGGGGACGGGTGAGGGTCAGGCTTCGGGGAAGGGTTAGGGTTAGGGTTCGGGGTAGGGTTAGGGTTAGGGGACGGGGACGGTTTAGGGTCCAGGTGAGGGTCCGACAACGCTTTAGGGGCAGCGTGCGTGTGAGGGCGCGGGTTAGTGTGAGCGTACGTGTTAGGATTAGGGCACGGGTGAGGGTCAGGTTTCGGGGAAGGGTTAGGGTTAGGGTTTGGGCTAGGGTTAGGGTTAGGGGATGGGGACGGTTTAGGGTCCAGGTGAGGGTCCGACAACGCTTTAGGGGGAGCATGCGTGTGAGGGCGCGGGTTAGTGTGAGCGTACGTGTTAGGATTAGGGGACGGGTGAGAGTCAGGCTTCGGGGAAGGGTTAGGGTTAGGGTTCGGGCTAGGGTTAGGGTTAGGGGACGGGGACGGTTTAGGGTCCAGGTGAGGGTCCGACAACGCTTTAGGGGCAGCGTTCGTGTGAGGGCGCGGGTTAGTGTGAGCGTACGTGTTAGGATTAGGGGACGGGTGAGGGTCAGGTTTCGGGGAAGGGTTAGGGTTAGGGTTTGGGCTAGGGTTAGGGTTAGGGGACGGGGACGGTTTAGGGTCCAGGTGAGGGTCCGACAACGCTTTAGGGGGAGCGTGCGTGTGAGGGCGCGGGTTAGTGTGAGCCTACAGTTTAGGATTAGGGGACGGGTGAGGGTCAGGCTTCGGGGAAGGGTTAGGGTTAGGGTTCGGGCTAGGGTTAGGGTTAGGGGACGGGGACGGCTTAGGGTCCAGGTGAGGGTCCGACAACGCTTTAGGGGCAGCGTGCGTGTGAGGGCGCGGGTTAGTGTGAGTGTACGTGTTAGGATTAGGGGACGGGTGAGTGTCAGGTTTCGGGGAAGGGTTAGGGTTAGGGTTTGGGCTAGGGTTAGGGTTAGGGGACGGGGACGGTTTAGGGTCCAGGTGAGGGTCCGACAACGCTTTAGGGGGAGCGTGCGTGTGAGGGCGCGGGTTAGTGTGAGCGTACGTGTTAGGATTAGGGGACGGGTGAGAGTCAGGCTTCGGGGAAGGGTTAGGGTTAGGGTTCGGGCTAGGGTTAGGGTTAGGGGACGGGGACGGTTTAGGGTCCAGGTGAGGGTCCGACAACGCTTTAGGGGCAGCGTTCGTGTGAGGGCGCGGGTTAGTGTGAGCGTACGTGTTAGGATTAGGGGACGGGTGAGGGTCAGGTTTCGGGGAAGGGTTAGGGTTAGGGTTTGGGCTAGTGTTAGGGTTAGGGGACGGGGACGGTTTAGGGTCCAGGTGAGGGTCCCACAACGCTTTACGGGGAGCGTGCGTGTGAGGGCGCGGGTTAGTGTGAGCCTACAGGTTAGGATTAGGGGACGGGTGAGGGTCAGGCTTCGGGGAAGGGTTAGGGTTAGGGTTCGGGCTAGGGTTAGGGTTAGGGGACGGGGACGGTTTAGGGTCCAGGTGAGGGTCCGACAACGCTTTAGGGGCAGCGTGCGTGTGAGGGCGCGGGTTAGTGTGAGCGTACGTGTTAGGATTAGGGGACGGGTGAGGGTCAGGTTTCGGGGAAGGGTTAGGGTTACGGTTTGGGCTAGGGTTAGGGTTAGGGGACGGGGACGGTTTAGGGTCCAGGTGAGGGTCCGACAACGCTTTAGGGGGAGCGTGCCTGTGAGGGCGCGGGTTAGTGTGAGTGTACGTGTTAGGATTAGGGGACGGGTGAGAGTCAGGCTTCGGGGAAGGGTTAGGGTTAGGGTTCGGGCTAGGGTTAGGGTTAGGGGACGGGGACGGTTTAGGGTCCAGGTGAGGGTCCGACAACGCTTTAGGGGGAGCGTGCGTGTGAGGGCGCGGGTTAGTGAGAGCCTACGGGTTAGGATTAGGGGACGGGTGAGGGTCAGGCTTCGGGGAAGGGTTAGGGTTAGGGTTCGGGCTAGGGTTAGGGTTAGGGGACGGGGACGGTTTAGGGTCCAGGTGAGGGTCCGACAACGCTTTACAGGGAGCGTGAGTGTGAGGGCGCGGGTTAGTGTGAGCCTACGGTTTAGGATTAGGGGACGGGTGAGGGTCAGGCTTCGGGGAAGGGTTAGGGTTAGGGTTCGGGCTAGGGTTAGGGTTAGGGGACGGGGACGGTTTAGGGTCCAGGTGAGGGTCCGACAAAGCTTTAGGGGAGGGTGCGTGTGAGGGCGCGGGTTAGTGTTAGCGTACGGGTTAGGATTAGGGGACGGGTGAGGGTCAGGCTTCGGGGAAGGGTTAGGGTTAGGGTTCGGGCTAGGGTTAGGGTTAGGGGACGGGGACGGTTTAGGGTCCAGGTGAGGGTCCGACAACGCTTTACAGGGAGCGTGCGTGTGAGGGCGCGGGTTAGTGTTAGCACACGGGTTAGGATTAGGGGACGGGTGAGGGTCAGGCTTCGGGGAAGGGTTAGGGTTAGGGTTCGGGCTAGGGTTAGTGTTAGGGGACGGGGACGGTTTAGGGTCCAGGTGAGGGTCCGACAACGCTTTAGGGGGAGCGTGCGTGTGAGGGCGCGGGTTAGTGTTAGCGTACGGGTTAGGATTAGGGGACGGGTGAGTGTCAGGCTTCGGGGAAGGGTTAGGGTTAGGGTTCGGGCTAGGGTTAGGGTTAGGGGACGGGGACGGTTCAGGGTCCAGGTGAGGGTCCGACAACGCTTTAGGGGAAGCGTGCGTGTGAGCGCGCGGGTTAGTGTGAGCCTACGGGTTAGGATTAGGGGACGGGTGAGGGTCAGGCTTCGGGGAAGGGTTAGGGTTAGGGTTCGGGCTAGGGTTAGGGTTAGGGGACGGGGACGGTTTAGGGTCCAGGTGAGGGTCCGACAACGCTTTAGGGGCAGCGTGCGTGTGAGGGCGCGGGTTAGTGTGAGCGTACGTGTTAGGATTAGGGCACGGGTGAGGGTCAGGTTTCGGGGAAGGGTTAGGGTTAGGGTTTGGGCTAGGGTTAGGGTTAGGGGATGGGGACGGTTTAGGGTCCAGGTGAGGGTCCGACAACGCTTTAGGGGCAGCGTGCGTGTGAGGGCGCCGGTTAGTGTGAGCGTTCGTGTTAGGATTAGGGCACGGGTGAGGGTCAGGTTTCGGGGAAGGGTTAGGGTTAGGGTTTGTGCTAGGGTTAGGGTTAGGGGACGGGGACGGTTTAGGGTCCAGGTGAGGGTCCGACAACGCTTTAGGGGGAGCGTGCGTGTGAGGTGGCGGGTTAGTGTGAGTGTACGTGTTAGGATTAGGGGACGGGTGAGAGTCAGGCTTCGGGGAAGGGTTAGGGTTAGGGTTCGGGCTAGGGTTAGGGTTAGGGGACGGGGACGGTTTAGGGTCCAGGTGAGGGTCCGACAACGCTTTAGGGGGAGCGTGCGTGTGAGGGCGCGGGTTAGTGTGAGCCTACGGGTTAGGATTAGGGGACGGGTGAGGGTCAGGCTTCGGGGAAGGGTTAGGGTTAGGGTTCGGGCTAGGGTTAGGGTTAGGGGACGGGGACGGTTTAGGGTCCAGGTGAGGGTCCGACAACGCTTTAGGGGGAGCGTGCGTGTGAGGGTGCGGGTTAGTGTGAGCCTACGGTTTAGGATTAGGGGATGGGTGAGTGTCAGGCTTCGGGGAAGGGTTAGGGTTAGGGTTCGGGCTAGGGTTAGGGTTAGGGGACGGGGACGGTTTAGGGTCCAGGTGAGGGTCCGACAACGCTTTGGGGGAGGGTGCGTGTGAGGGCGCGGGTTAGTGTTAGCGTACGGGTTAGGATTAGGGGACGGGTGAGGGTCAGGCTTAGGGGAAGGGTTAGGGTTAGGGTTCGGGCTAGGGTTAGGGTTAGGGGATGGGGACGGTTTAGGGTCCAGGTGAGGGTCCGACAACGCTTTAGGGGGAGCGTGCGTGTGAGGGCGCGGGTTAGTGTGAGTGTACGTGTTAGGATTAGGGGACGGGTGAGAGTCAGGCTTCGGGGAAGGTTTAGGGTTAGGGTTCGGGCTAGGGTTAGGGTTAGGGGACGGGGACGGTTTAGGGTCCAGGTGAGGGTCAGAAAAAGCTTTAGGGGGAGCGTGCGTGTTAGGGCGCGGGTTAGTGTGAGCCTACGGTTTAGGATTAGGGGACGAGTGAGGGTCAGGCTTCGGGGAAGGGTTAGGGTTAGGGTTCATGCTAGGGTTAGGGTTAGGGGACAGGGACGGTTCAGGGTCCAGGTGAGGGTCCGACAACGCTTTAGCGGGAGCGTGCGTGTGAGGGCGCAGGTTAGTGTTAGCGTACGGGTTAGGATTAGGGGACGGGTGAGGGTCAGGCTTCGGGGAAGGGTTAGGGTTAGGGTTCGGGCTAGGGTTAGGGTTAGGGGACGGGGACGGTTCAGGGTCCAGGTGAGGGTCCTACAACGCTTTAGGGGGAGCGTGCGTGTGAGGGCGCGGGTTAGTGTGATCCTACGGGTTAGGATTAGGGGACGGGTGAGGGTCAGGCTTCGGGGAAGGGTTAGGGTTAGGGTTCGGGCTAGGGTTAGGGTTAGGGGACGGGGACGGTTTAGGGTCCAGGTGAGGGTCCGACAACGCTTTAGGGGCAGCGTGCGTGTGAGGGCGCGGGTTAGTGTGAGCGTACGTGTTAGGATTAGGGGACGGGTGAGGGTCAGGTTTCGGGGAAGGGTTAGGGTTACGGTTTGGGCTAGGGTTAGGGTTAGGGGACGGGGACGGTTTAGGGTCCAGGTGAGGGTCCGACAACGCTTTAGGGGGAGCGTGCCTGTGAGGGCGCGGGTTAGTGTGAGTGTACGTGTTAGGATTAGGGGACGGGTGAGAGTCAGGCTTCGGGGAAGGGTTAGGGTTAGGGTTCGGGCTAGGGTTAGGGTTAGGGGACGGGGACGGTTTAGGGTCCAGGTGAGGGTCCGACAACGCTTTAGGGGGAGCGTGCATGTGAGGGCGCGGGTTAGTGTGAGCCTACGGGTTAGGATTAGGGGACGGGTGAGGGTCAGGCTTCGGGGAAGGGTTAGGGTTAGGGTTCGGGCTAGGGTTAGGGTTAGGGGACGGGGACGGTTTAGGGTCCAGGTGAGGGTCCGACAACGCTTTAGTGGGAGCGTGCGTGTGAGGGCGCGGGTTAGTGTGAGCCTACGGTTTAGGATTAGGGGACGGGTGAGGGTCAGGCTTCGGGGAAGGGTTAGGGTTAGGGTTCGGGCTAGGGTTAGGGTTAGGGGACGGGGACGGTTTAGGGTCCATGTGAGGGTCCGACAAAGCTTTAGGGGAGGGTGCGTGTGAGGGCGCGGGTTAGTGTTAGCGTACGGGTTAGGATTAGGGGACGGGTGAGGGTCATGCTTCGGGGAAGGGTTAGGGTTAGGGTTCGGGCTAGGGTTAGGGTTAGGGGACGGGGACGGTTTAGGGTCCAAGTGAGGGTCCGACAACGCTTTACAGGGAGCGTGCGTGTGAGGGCGCGGGTTAGTGTTAGCATACGGGTTAGGATTAGGGGACGGGTGAGGGTCAGGCTTCGGGGAAGGGTTAGGGTTAGGGTTCGGGCTAGGGTTAGGGTTAGGGGACGGGGACGGTTTAGGGTCCAGGTGAGGGTCCAACAACGCTTTAGGGGGAGCGTGCGTGTGAGGGCGCGGGTTAGTGTGAGCATACGTGTTAGGATTAGGGGACGGGTGAGGGTCAGGTTTCGGGGAAGGGTTAGGGTTAGGGTTTGGGCTAGGGTTAGGGTTAGGGGACGGGGACGGTTTAGGGTCCAGGTGAGGGTCCGACAACGCTTTAGGGGGAGCGTGCGTGTGAGGGCGCGGGTTAGTGTGAGTGTACGTGTTAGGATTAGGGGACGGGTGAGAGTCAGGCTTCGGGGAAGGGTTAGGGTTAGGGTTCGGGCTAGGGTTAGGGTTAGGGGACGGGGACGGTTTAGGGTCCAGGTGAGGGTCCGACAACGCTTTAGGGGGAGCGTGCGTGTGAGGGCGCGGGTTAGTGTGAGCCTACGGGTTAGGATTAGGGGACGGGTGAGGGTCAGGCTTCGGGGAAGGGTTAGGGTTAGGGTTCGGGCTAGGGTTAGGGTTAGGGGACGGGGACGGTTTAGGGTCCAGGTGAGGGTCCGACAACGCTTTAGGGGGAGCGTGCGTGTGAGGGTGCGGGTTAGTGTGAGCCTACGGTTTAGGATTAGGGGACGGGTGAGGGTCAGGCTTCGGGGAAGAGTTAGGGTTAGGGTTCGGGCTAGGGTTAGGGTTAGGGGACGGGGACGGTTTAGGGTCCAGGTGAGGGTCCGACAACGCTTTGGGGAAGGGTGCGTGTGAGGGCGCGGGTTAGTGTTAGCGTACGGGTTAGGATTAGGGGACGGGTGAGGGTCAGGCTTCGGGGAAGGGTTAGGGTTAGGGTTCGGGCTAGGGTTAGGGTTAGGGGACGGGGACGGTTTAGGGTCCAGGTGAGGGTCCGACAATGCTTTAGGGGGAGCGTGCGTGTGAGGGTGCGGGTTAGTGTTAGCCTACGGTATAGGATTAGGGGACGGGTGAGGGTCAGGCTTCGGGGAAGGGTTAGGGTTAGGGTTCGGGCTAGGGTTAGGGTTAGGGGACGGGGACGGTTTAGGGTCCAGGTGAGGGTCAGAAAACGCTTTAGGGGCAGCGTGCGTGTGAGGGCGCGGGTTAGTGTGAGCGTACGTGTTAGGATTAGGGCACGGGTGAGGTTCAGGTTTCGGGGAAGGGTTAGGGTTAGGGTTTGGGCTAGGGTTAGGGTTAGGGGACGGGGACGGTTTAGGGTCCAGGTGAGGGTCCGACAACGCTTTAGGGGGAGCGTGCGTGTGAGGGCGCGGGTTAGTGTGAGTGTACGTGTTAGGATTAGGGGACGGGTGAGAGTCAGGCTTCGGGGAAGGTTTAGGGTTAGGGTTCGGGCTAGGGTTAGGGTTAGGGGACGGGGACGGTTTAGGGTCCAGGTGAGGGTCAGAAAACGCTTTAGGGGGAGCGTGCGTGTGAGGGCGCGGGTTAGTGTGAGCCTACGGTTTAGGATTAGGGGACGAGTGAGGGTCAGGCTTCGGGGAAGGGTTAGGGTTAGGGTTCGGGCTAGGGTTAGGGTTAGGGGACGGGGACGGTTTAGGGTCCAGGTGAGGGTCCGACAACGCTTTAGGGGGAGCGTGCGTGTGAGGGCGCGGGTTAGTGTGAGCCTACAGGTTAGGATTAGGGGACGGGTGAGGGTCAGGCTTCGGGGAAGGGTTAGGGTTAGGGTTCGGGCTAGGGTTAGGGTTAGGGGACGGGGACGGTTTAGGGTCCAGGTGAGGGTCCGACAACGCTTTAGGGGCAGCGTGCGTGTGAGGGCGCGGGTTAGTGTGAGCGTACGTGTTAGGATTAGGGGACGGGTGAGGGTCAGGTTTCGGGGAAGGGTTAGGGTTCCGGTTTGGGCTAGGGTTAGGGTTAGAGGACGGGGACGGTTTAGGGTCCAGGTGAGGGTCCGACAACGCTTTAGGGGGAGCGTGCCTGTGAGGGCGCGGGTTAGTGTGAGATTACGTGTTAGGATTAGGGGACGGGTGAGAGTCAGGCTTCGGGGAAGGGTTAGGGTTAGGGTTCGGGCTAGGGTTAGGGTTAGGGGACGGGGACGGTTTAGGGTCCAGGTGAGGGTCCGACAACGCTTTAGGGGGAGCGTGCGTGTGAGGGCGCGGGTTAGTGTGAGCCTACGTGTTAGGATTAGGGGACGGGTGAGGGTCAGGCTTCGGGGAAGTGTTAGGGTTAGGGTTCGGGCTAGGGTTAGGGTTAGGGGACGGGGACGGTTTAGGGTCCAGGTGAGGGTCCGACAAAGCTTTGGGGGATGGTGCGTGTGAGGGCGCGGGTTAGTGTTAGCGTACGGGTTAGGATTAGGGGACGGGTGAGGGTCAGGCTTCGGGGAAGGGTTAGGGTTAGGGTTCGGGCTAGGGTTAGGGTTAGGGGACGGGGACGGTTTAGGGTCCAGGTGAGGGTCCGACAACGCTTTACAGGGAGCGTGCGTGTGAGGGCGCGGGTTAGTGTTAGCATACGGGTTAGGATTAGGGGACGGGTGAGGGTCAGGCTTCGGGGAAGGGTTAGGGTTAGGGTTCGGGCTAGGGTTAGGGTTAGGGGACGGGGACGGTTTAGGGTCCAGGTGAGGGTCCGACAACGCTTTAGGGGGAGCGTGCGTGTGAGGGCGCGGGTTAGTGTGAGCCTACGGGTTAGGATTAGGGGACGGGTGAGGGTCAGGCTTCGGGGAAGGGTTAGGGTTAGGGTTCGGGCTAGGGTTAGGGTTAGGGGACGGGGACGGTTTAGGGTCCAGGTGAGGGTCCGACAACGCTTTAGGGGGAGCGTGCGTGTGAGGGTGCGGGTTAGTGTGAGCCTACGGTTTAGGATTAGGGGACGGGTGAGGGTCAGGCTTCGGGGAAGAGTTAGGGTTAGGGTTCGGGCTAGGGTTAGGGTTAGGGGACGGGGACGGTTTAGGGTCCAGGTGAGGGTCCGACAACGCTTTGGGGAAGGGTGCGTGTGAGGGCACGGGTTAGTGTTAGCGTACGGGTTAGGATTAGGGGACGGGTGAGGGTCAGGCTTCGGGGAAGGGTTAGGGTTAGGGTTCGGGCTAGGGTTAGGGTTAGGGGACGGGGACGGTTTAGGGTCCAGGTGAGGGTCCGACAATGCTTTAGGGGGAGCGTGCGTGTGAGGGTGCGGGTTAGTGTTAGCCTACGGTATAGGATTAGGGGACGGGTGAGGGTCAGGCTTCGGGGAAGGGTTAGGGTTAGGGTTCGGGCTAGGGTTAGGGTTAGGGGACGGGGACGGTTTAGGGTCCAGGTGAGGGTCAGAAAACGCTTTAGGGGCAGCGTGCGTGTGAGGGCGCGGGTTAGTGTGAGCGTACGTGTTAGGATTAGGGCACGGGTGAGGTTCAGGTTTCGGGGAAGGGTTAGGGTTAGGGTTTGGGCTAGGGTTAGGGTTAGGGGACGGGGACGGTTTAGGGTCCAGGTGAGGGTCCGACAACGCTTTAGGGGGAGCGTGCGTGTGAGGGCGCGGGTTAGTGTGAGTGTACGTGTTAGGATTAGGGGACGGGTGAGAGTCAGGCTTCGGGGAAGGTTTAGGGTTAGGGTTCGGGCTAGGGTTAGGGTTAGGGGACGGGGACGGTTTAGGGTCCAGGTGAGGGTCAGAAAACGCTTTAGGGGGAGCGTGCGTGTGAGGGCGCGGGTTAGTGTGAGCCTACGGTTTAGGATTAGGGGACGAGTGAGGGTCAGGCTTCGGGGAAGGGTTAGGGTTAGGGTTCGGGCTAGGGTTAGGGTTAGGGGACGGGGACGGTTTAGGGTCCAGGTGAGGGTCCGACAACGCTTTAGGGGGAGCGTGCGTGTGAGGGCGCGGGTTAGTGTGAGCCTACAGGTTAGGATTAGGGGACGGGTGAGGGTCAGGCTTCGGGGAAGGGTTAGGGTTAGGGTTCGGGCTAGGGTTAGGGTTAGGGGACGGGGACGGTTTAGGGTCCAGGTGAGGGTCCGACAACGCTTTAGGGGCAGCGTGCGTGTGAGGGCGCGGGTTAGTGTGAGCGTACGTGTTAGGATTAGGGGACGGGTGAGGGTCAGGTTTCGGGGAAGGGTTAGGGTTCCGGTTTGGGCTAGGGTTAGGGTTAGAGGACGGGGACGGTTTAGGGTCCAGGTGAGGGTCCGACAACGCTTTAGGGGGAGCGTGCCTGTGAGGGCGCGGGTTAGTGTGAGATTACGTGTTAGGATTAGGGGACGGGTGAGAGTCAGGCTTCGGGGAAGGGTTAGGGTTAGGGTTCGGGCTAGGGTTAGGGTTAGGGGACGGGGACGGTTTAGGGTCCAGGTGAGGGTCCGACAACGCTTTAGGGGGAGCGTGCGTGTGAGGGCGCGGGTTAGTGTGAGCCTACGTGTTAGGATTAGGGGACGGGTGAGGGTCAGGCTTCGGGGAAGTGTTAGGGTTAGGGTTCGGGCTAGGGTTAGGGTTAGGGGACGGGGACGGTTTAGGGTCCAGGTGAGGGTCCGACAAAGCTTTGGGGGATGGTGCGTGTGAGGGCGCGGGTTAGTGTTAGCGTACGGGTTAGGATTAGGGGACGGGTGAGGGTCAGGCTTCGGGGAAGGGTTAGGGTTAGGGTTCGGGCTAGGGTTAGGGTTAGGGGACGGGGACGGTTTAGGGTCCAGGTGAGGGTCCGACAACGCTTTACAGGGAGCGTGCGTGTGAGGGCGCGGGTTAGTGTTAGCATACGGGTTAGGATTAGGGGACGGGTGAGGGTCAGGCTTCGGGGAAGGGTTAGGGTTAGGGTTCGGGCTAGGGTTAGGGTTAGGGGACGGGGACGGTTTAGGGTCCAGGTGAGGGTCCGACAACGCTTTAGGGGGAGCGTGCGTGTGAGGGCGCGGGTTAGTGTGAGCCTACGGGTTAGGATTAGGGGACGGGTGAGGGTCAGGCTTCGGGGAAGGGTTAGGGTTAGGGTTCGGGCTAGGGTTAGGGTTAGGGGACGGGGACGGTTTAGGGTCCAGGTGAGGGTCCGACAACGCTTTAGGGGGAGCGTGCGTGTGAGGGTGCGGGTTAGTGTGAGCCTACGGTTTAGGATTAGGGGACGGGTGAGGGTCAGGCTTCGGGGAAGGGTTAGGGTTAGGGTTCGGGCTAGGGTTAGGGTTAGGGGACGGGGACGGTTTAGGGTCCAGGTGAGGGTCCGACAACGCTTTGGGGAAGGGTGCGTGTGAGGGCGCGGGTTAGTGTTAGCGTACGGGTTAGGATTAGGGGACGGGTGAGGGTCAGGCTTCGGGGAAGGGTTAGGGTTAGGGTTCGGGCTAGGGTTAGGGTTAGGGGACGGGGACGGTTTAGGGTCCAGGTGAGGGTCCGACAATGCTTTAGGGGGAGCGTGCGTGTGAGGGTGCGGGTTAGTGTTAGCCTACGGTATAGGATTAGGGGACGGGTGAGGGTCAGGCTTCGGGGAAGGGTTAGGGTTAGGGTTCGGGCTAGGGTTAGGGTTAGGGGACGGGGACGGTTTAGGGTCCAGGTGAGGGTCAGAAAACGCTTTAGGGGCAGCGTGCGTGTGAGGGCGCGGGTTAGTGTGAGCGTACGTGTTAGGATTAGGGCACGGGTGAGGTTCAGGTTTCGGGGAAGGGTTAGGGTTAGGGTTTGGGCTAGGGTTAGGGTTAGGGGACGGGGACGGTTTAGGGTCCAGGTGAGGGTCCGACAACGCTTTAGGGGGAGCGTGCGTGTGAGGGCGCGGGTTAGTGTGAGTGTACGTGTTAGGATTAGGGGACGGGTGAGAGTCAGGCTTCGGGGAAGGTTTAGGGTTAGGGTTCGGGCTAGGGTTAGGGTTAGGGGACGGGGACGGTTTAGGGTCCAGGTGAGGGTCAGAAAACGCTTTAGGGGGAGCGTGCGTGTGAGGGCGCGGGTTAGTGTGAGCCTACGGTTTAGGATTAGGGGACGAGTGAGGGTCAGGCTTCGGGGAAGGGTTAGGGTTAGGGTTCGGGCTAGGGTTAGGGTTAGGGGACGGGGACGGTTTACGGTCCAGGTGAGGGTCCGACAACGCTTTAGGGGGAGCGTGCGTGTGAGGGCGCGGGTTAGTGTGAGCCTACAGGTTAGGATTAGGGGACGGGTGAGGGTCAGGCTTCGGGGAAGGGTTAGGGTTAGGGTTCGGGCTAGGGTTAGGGTTAGGGGACGGGGACGGTTTAGGGTCCAGGTGAGGGTCCGACAACGCTTTAGGGGCAGCGTGCGTGTGAGGGCGCGGGTTAGTGTGAGCGTACGTGTTAGGATTAGGGGACGGGTGAGGGTCAGGTTTCGGGGAAGGGTTAGGGTTCCGGTTTGGGCTAGGGTTAGGGTTAGAGGACGGGGACGGTTTAGGGTCCAGGTGAGGGTCCGACAACGCTTTAGGGGGAGCGTGCCTGTGAGGGCGCGGGTTAGTGTGAGATTACGTGTTAGGATTAGGGGACGGGTGAGAGTCAGGCTTCGGGGAAGGGTTAGGGTTAGGGTTCGGGCTAGGGTTAGGGTTAGGGGACGGGGACGGTTTAGGGTCCAGGTGAGGGTCCGACAACGCTTTAGGGGGAGCGTGCGTGTGAGGGCGCGGGTTAGTGTGAGCCTACGTGTTAGGATTAGGGGACGGGTGAGGGTCAGGCTTCGGGGAAGTGTTAGGGTTAGGGTTCGGGCTAGGGTTAGGGTTAGGGGACGGGGACGGTTTAGGGTCCAGGTGAGGGTCCGACAAAGCTTTGGGGGATGGTGCGTGTGAGGGCGCGGGTTAGTGTTAGCGTACGGGTTAGGATTAGGGGACGGGTGAGGGTCAGGCTTCGGGGAAGGGTTAGGGTTAGGGTTCGGGCTAGGGTTAGGGTTAGGGGACGGGGACGGTTTAGGGTCCAGGTGAGGGTCCGACAACGCTTTACAGGGAGCGTGCGTGTGAGGGCGCGGGTTAGTGTTAGCATACGGGTTAGGATTAGGGGACGGGTGAGGGTCAGGCTTCGGGGAAGGGTTAGGGTTAGGGTTCGGGCTAGGGTTAGGGTTAGGGGACGGGGACGGTTTAGGGTCCAGGTGAGGGTCCGACAACGCTTTAGGGGGAGCGTGCGTGTGAGGGCGCGGGTTAGTGTTAGCGTACGGGTTAGGATTAGGGGACGGGTGAGTGTCAGGCTTCGGGGAACGGTTAGGGTTAGGGTTCGGGCTAGGGTTAGGGTTAGGGGACGGGGACGGTTCAGGGTCCAGGTGAGGGTCCGACAACGCTTTAGGGGAAGCGTGCGTGTGAGGGTGCGGGTTAGTGTGAGCCTACGGTTTAGGATTAGGGGACGGGTGAGTGTCAGGCTTCGGGGAAGAGTTAGGGTTAGGGTTCGGGCTAGGGTTAGGGTTAGGGGACGGGGACGGTTTAGGGTCCAGGTGAGGGTCCGACAACGCTTTGGGGGAGGGTGCGTGTGAGGGCGCGGGTTAGTGTTAGCGTACGGGTTAGGATTAGGGGACGGGTGAGGGTCAGGCTTCGGGGAAGGGTTAGGGTTAGGGTTCGGGCTAGGGTTAGGGTTAGGGGACGGGGACGGTTTAGGGTCCAGGTGAGGGTCCGACAACGCTTTAGGGGGAGCGTGCGTGTGAGGGTGCGGGTTAGTGTTAGCCTACGGTATAGGATTAGGGGACGGGTGAGGGTCAGGCTTCGGGGAAGGGTTAGGGTTAGGGTTCGGGCTAGGGTTAGGGTTAGGGGACGGGGACGGTTTAGGGTCCAGGTGAGGGTCCGAAAACGCTTTAGCGGGAGCGTGCGTGTGAGGGCGCAGGTTAGTGTTAGCGTACGGGTTAGGATTAGGGGACGGGTGAGGGTCAGGCTTCGGGGAAGGGTTAGGGTTAGGGTTCGGGCTAGGGTTAGGGTTAGGGGACGGGGACGGTTCAGGGTCCAGGTGAGGGTCCTACAACGCTTTAGGGGGAGCGTGCGTGTGAGGGCGCGGGTTAGTGTGATCCTATGGGTTAGGATTAGGGGACGGGTGAGGGTCAGGCTTCGGGGAAGGGTTAGGGTTAGGGTTCGGGCTAGGGTTAGGGTTAGGGGACGGGGACGGTTTAGGGTCCAGGTGAGGGTCCGACAACGCTTTAGGGGGAGCGTGCGTGTGAGGGCGCGGGTTAGTGTGAGCCTACAGGTTAGGATTAGGGGACGGGTGAGGGTCAGGCTTCGGGGAGGGTTAGGGTTAGGGTTCGGGCTAGTGTTAGGGTTAGGGGACGGGGACGGTTTAGGGTCCAGGTGAGGGTCCGACAACGCTTTAGGGGCAGCGTGCGTGTGAGGGCGCGGGTTAGTGTGAGCGTACGTGTTAGGATTAGGGGACGGGTGAGGGTCAGGTTTCGGGGAAGGGTTAGGGTTACGGTTTGGGCTAGGGTTAGGGTTAGGGGACGGGGACGGTTTAGGGTCCAGGTGAGGGTCCGACAACGCTTTAGGGGGAGCGTGCCTGTGAGGGCGCGGGTTAGTGTGAGTGTACGTGTTAGGATTAGGGGACGGGTGAGAGTCAGGCTTCGGGGAAGGGTTAGGGTTAGGGTTCGGGCTAGGGTTAGGGTTAGGGGACGGGGACGGTTCAGGGTCCAGGTGATGGTCCGACAACGCTTTAGGGGAAGTGTGCGTGTGAGGGCGCGGGTTAGTGTGAGCCTACGGGTTAGGATTAGGGGACGGGTGAGGGTCAGGCTTCGGGGAAGGGTTAGGGTTAGGGTTCGGGCTAGGGTTAGGGTTAGGGGACGGGGACGGTTTAGGGTCCAGGTGAGGGTCCGACAACGCTTTAGGGGCAGCGTGCGTGTGAGGGCGCGGGTTAGTGTGAGCGTACGTGTTAGGATTAGGGCACGGGTGAGGGTCAGGTTTCGGGGAAGGGTTAGGGTTAGGGTTTGGGCTAGGGTTAGGGTTAGGGGACGGGGACGGTTTAGGGTCCAGGTGAGGGTCCGACAACGCTTTAGGGGGAGCGTGCGTGTGAGGGCGCGGGTTAGTGTGAGTGTACGTGTTAGGATTAGGGGACGGGTGAGAGTCAGGCTTCGGGGAAGGTTTAGGGTTAGGGTTCGGGCTAGGGTTAGGGTTAGGGGACGGGGACGGTTTAGGGTCCAGGTGAGGGTCAGAAAACGCTTTAGGGGGAGCGTGCGTGTGAGGGCGCGGGTTAGTGTGAGCCTACGGTTTAGGATTAGGGGACGAGTGAGGGTCAGGCTTCGGGGAAGGGTTAGGGTTAGGGTTCGGGCTAGGGTTAGGGTTAGGGGACAGGGACGGTTCAGGGTCCAGGTGAGGGTCCGACAACGCTTTAGCGGGAGCGTGCGTGTGAGGGCGCAGGTTAGTGTTAGCGTACGGGTTAGGATTAGGGGACGGGTGAGGGTCAGGCTTCGGGGAAGGGTTAGGGTTAGGGTTCGGGCTAGGGTTAGGGTTAGGGTACGGGGAAGGTTCAGGGTCCAGGTGAGGGTCCTACAACGCTTTAGGGGGAGCGTGCGTGTGAGGGGGCGGGTTAGTGTGATCCTACGGGTTAGGATTAGGGGACGGGTGAGGGTCAGGCTTCGGGGAAGGGTTAGGGTTAGGGTTCGGGCTAGGGTTAGGGTTAGGGGACGGGGACGGTTTAGGGTCCAGGTGAGGGTCCGACAACGCTTTAGGGGGAGCGTGCGTGTGAGGGCGCGGGTTAGTGTGAGCCTACAGGTTAGGATTAGGGGACGGGTGAGGGTCAGGCTTCGGGGAAGGGTTAGGGTTAGGGTTCGGGCTAGGGTTAGGGTTAGGGGACGGGGACGGTTTAGGGTCCAGGTGAGGGTCCGACAACGCTTTAGGGGCAGCGTGCGTGTGAGGGCGCGGGTTAGTGTGAGCGTACGTGTTAGGATTAGGGGACGGGTGAGGGTCAGGTTTCGGGGAAGTGTTAGGGTTACGGTTTGGGCTAGGGTTAGGGTTAGGGGACGGGGACGGTTTAGGGTCCAGGTGAGGGTCCGACAACGCTTTAGGGGGAGCGTGCCTGTGAGGGCGCGGGTGAGTGTGAGATTACGTGTTAGTATTAGGGGACGGGTGAGAGTCAGGCTTCGGGGAAGGGTTAGGGTTAGGGTTCGGGCTAGGGTTAGGGTTAGGGGACGGGGACGGTTTAGGGTCCAGGTGAGGGTCCGACAACGCTTTAGGGGGAGCGTGCGTGTGAGGGCGCGGGTTAGTGTGAGCCTACGGGTTAGGATTAGGGGACGGGTGAGGGTCAGGCTTCGGGGAAGTGTTAGGGTTAGGGTTCGGGCTAGGGTTAGGGTGAGGGGACGGGGACGGTTTAGGGTCCAGGTGAGGGTCCGACAAAGCTTTGGGGGATGGTGCGTGTGAGGGCGTGGGTTAGTGTTAGCGTACGGGTTAGGATTAGGGGACGGGTGAGGGTCAGGCTTCGGGGAAGGGTTAGGGTTAGGGTTCGGGCTAGGGTTAGGGTTAGGGGACGGGGACGGTTTAGGGTCCAGGTGAGGGTCCGACAACGCTTTACAGGGAGCGTGCGTGTGAGGGCGCGGGTTAGTGTTAGCATACGGGTTAGGATTAGGGGACGGGTGAGGGTCAGGCTTCGGGGAAGGGTTAGGGTTAGGGTTCGGGCTAGGGTTAGGGTTAGGGGACGGGGACGGTTTAGGGTCCAGGTGAGGGTCCGACAACGCTTTAGGGGGAGCGTGCGTGTGAGGGCGCGGGTTAGTGTTAGCGTACGGGTTAGGATTAGGGGACGGGTGAGTGTCAGGCTTCGGGGAACGGTTAGGGTTAGGGTTCGGGCTAGGGTTAGGGTTAGGGGACGGGGACGGTTCAGGGTCCAGGTGAGGGTCCGACAACGCTTTAGGGGAAGCGTGCGTGTGAGGGCGCGGGTTAGTGTGAGCCTACGGGTTAGGATTAGGGGACGGGTGAGGGTCAGGCTTCGGGGAAGGGTTAGGGTTAGGGTTCGGGCTAGGGTTAGGGTTAGGGGACGGGGACGGTTTAGGGTCCAGGTGAGGGTCCGACAACGCTTTAGGGGCAGCGTGCGTGTGAGGGCGCGGGTTAGTGTGAGCGTACGTGTTAGGATTAGGGCACGGGTGAGGGTCAGGTTTCGGGGAACGGTTAGGGTTAGGGTTTGGGCTAGGGTTAGGGTTAGGGGACGGGGACGGTTTAGGGTCCAGGTGAGGGTCCGACAACGCTTTAGGGGGAGCGTGCATGTGAGGGCGCGGGTTAGTGTGAGTGTACGTGTTAGGATTAGGGGACGGGTGAGAGTCAGGCTTCGGGGAAGGTTTAGGGTTAGGGTTCGGGCTAGGGTTAGGGTTAGGGGATGGGGATGGTTTAGGGTCCAGGTGAGGGTCAGAAAACGCTTTAGGGGGAGCGTGCGTGTGAGGGCGCGGGTTAGTGTGAGCCTACGGTTTAGGATTAGGGGACGAGTGAGGGTCAGGCTTCGGGGAAGGGTTAGGGTTAGGGTTCGGGCTAGGGTTAGGGTTAGGGGACAGGGACGGTTCAGGGTCCAGGTGAGGGTCCGACAACGATTTAGCGGGAGCGTGCGTGTGAGGGCGCAGGTTAGTGTTAGCGTACGGGTTAGGATTAGGGGACGGGTGAGGGTCAGGCTTCGGGGAAGGGTTAGGGTTAGGGTTCGGGCTAGGGTTAGGGTTAGGGGACGGGGACGGTTCAGGGTCCAGGTGAGGGTCCGACAACGCTTTAGGGGGAGCGTGCGTGTGAGGGCGCGGGTTAGTGTGAGCCTACGGGTTAAGATTAGGGGACGGGTGAGGGTCAGGCTTCGGGGAAGGGTTAGGGTTAGGGTTCGGGCTAGGGTTAGGGTTAGGGGACGGGGACGGTTTAGGGTCCAGGTGAGGGTCTGACAACACTTTAGGGGGAGCGTGCGTGTGAGGGCGCGGGTTAGTGTGAGCCTACAGGTTAGGATTAGGGGACGGGTGAGGGTCAGGCTTCGGGGAAGGGTTAGGGTTAGGGTTCGGGCTAGGGTTAGGGTTAGGGGACGGGGACGGTTTAGGGTCCAGGTGAGGGTCCGTCAACGCTTTAGGGGCAGCGTGCGTGTAAGGGCGCGGGTTAGTGTGAGCGTACGTGTTAGGATTAGGGGACGGGTGAGGGTCAGGTTTCGGGGAAGATTTAGGGTTAGGGTTTGGGCTAGGGTTAGGGTTAGGGGACGGGGACGGTTTAGGGTCCAGGTGAGGGTCCGACAACGCTTTAGGGGGAGCGTGCCTGTGAGGGCGCGGGTTAGTGTTAGCGTACGGGTTAGGATTAGGGGACGGGTGAGGGTCAGGCTTCGGGGAAGGGTTAGGGTTAGGGTTCGGGCCTGGGTTAGGGTTAGGGGACGGGGACGGTTCATGGTCCAGGTGAGGGTCCTACAACGCTTTAGGGGGAGCGTGCGTGTGAGGGCGCGGGTTAGTGTGATCCTACGGGTTAGGATTAGGGGACGGGTGAGGGTCAGGCTTCGGGGAAGGGTTAGGGTTAGGGTTCGGGCTAGGGTTAGGGTTAGGGGACGGGGACGGTTTAGGGTCCAGGTGAGGGTCCGACAACGCTTTAGGGGGAGCGTGCGTGTGAGGGCGCGGGTTAGTGTGAGCCTACAGGTTAGGATTAGGGGACGGGTGAGGGTCAGGCTTCGGGGAAGGGTTAGGGTTAGGGTTCGGGCTAGGGTTAGGGTTAGGGGACGGGGACGGTTTAGGGTCCAGGTGAGGGTCCGACAACGCTTTAGGGGCAGCGTGCGTGTGAGGGCGCGGGTTAGTGTGAGCGTACGTGTTAGGATTAGGGGACGGGTGAGGGTCAGGTTTCGGGGAAGGGTTAGGGTTACGGTTTGGGCTAGGGTTAGGGTTAGGGGACGGGGACGGTTTAGGGTCCAGGTGAGGGTCCGACAACGCTTTAGGGGGAGCGTGCCTGTGAGGGCGCGGGTTAGTGTGAGTGTACGTGTTAGGATTAGGGGACGGGTGAGAGTCAGGCTTCGGGGAAGGGTTAGGGTTAGGGTTCGGGCTAGGGTTAGGGTTAGGGGACGGGGACGGTTTAGGGTCCAGGTGAGGGTCCGACAACGCTTTAGGGGGAGCGTGCGTGTGAGGGCGCGGGTTAGTGTGAGCCTACGGGTTAGGATTAGGGGACGGGTGAGGGTCAGGCTTCGGGGAAGGGTTAGGGTTAGGGTTCGGGCTAGGGTTAGGTTTAGGGGACGGGGACGGTTTAGGGTCCAGGTGAGGGTCCGACAACGCTTTAGGGGGAGCGTGCGTGTGAGGGCGCGGGTTAGTGTGAGCCTACGGTTTAGGATTAGGGGACGGGTGAGGGTCAGGCTTCGGGGAAGGGTTAGGGTTAGGGTTCGGGCTAGGGTTAGGGTTAGGGGACGGGGACGGTTTAGGGTCCATGTGAGGGTCCGACAAAGCTTTAGGGGAGGGTGCGTGTGAGGGCGCGGGTTAGTGTTAGCGTACGGGTTAGGATTAGGGGACGGGTGAGGGTCAGGCTTCGGGGAAGGGTTAGGGTTAGGGTTCGGGCTAGGGTTAGGGTTAGGGGACGGGGACGGTTTAGGGTCCAAGTGAGGGTCCGACAACGCTTTACAGGGAGCGTGCGTGTGAGGGCGCGGGTTAGTGTTAGCATACGGGTTAGGATTAGGGGACGGGTGAGGGTCAGGCTTCGGGGAAGGGTTAGGGTTAGGGTTCGGGCTAGGGTTAGGGTTAGGGGACGGGGACGGTTCAGGGTCCAGGTGAGGGTCCGACAACACTTTAGGGGAAGCGTGCGTGTGAGGGCGCGGGTTACTGTGAGCCTACGGGTTAGGATTAGGGGACGGGTGAGGGTCAGGCTTCGGGGAAGTGTTAGGGTTAGGGTTCGGGCTAGGGTTAGGGTTAGGGGACGTGGACGGTTTAGGGTCCAGGTGAGGGTTCGACAACGCTTTAGGGGCAGCGTGCGTGTGAGGGCGCGGGTTAGTGTGAGCGTACGTGTTAGGATTAGGGCACGGGTGAGGGTCAGGTTTCGGGGAAGGGTTAGGGTTAGGGTTTGGGCTAGGGTTAGGGTTAGGGGACGGGGACGGTTTAGGGTCCAGGTGAGGGTCCGACAACGCTTTAGGGGGAGCGTGCGTGTGAGGGCGCGGGTTAGTGTGAGTGTACGTGTTAGGATTAGGGGACGGGTGAGAGTCAGGCTTCGGGGAAGGTTTAGGGTTAGGGTTCGGGCTAGGGTTAGGGTTAGGGGACGGGGACGGTTTAGGGTCCAGGTGAGGGTCAGAAAACGCTTTAGGGGGAGCGTGCGTGTGAGGGCGCGGGTTAGTGTGAGCCTACGGTTTAGGATTAGGGGACGAGTGAGGGTCAGGCTTCGGGGAAGGGTTAGTGTTAGGGTTCGGGCTAGGGATAGGGTTAGGGGACAGGGACGGTTCGGGGTCCAGGTGAGGGTCCGACAACGCTTTAGCGGGAGCGTGCGTGTGAGGGCGCAGGTTAGTGTTAGCGTACGGGTTAGGATTAGGGGACGGGTGAGGGTCAGGCTTCGGGGAAGGGTTAGGGTTAGGGTTCGGGCTAGGGTTAGGGTTAGGGGACGGGGACGGTTCAGGGTCCAGGTGAGGGTCCGACAACGCTTTAGGGGGAGCGTGCGTGTGAGGGCGTGGGTTAGTGTGAGCCTACGGGTTAGGATTAGGGGACGGGTGAGGGTCAGGCTTCGGGGAAGGGTTAGGGTTAGGGTTCGGGCTAGGGTTAGGGTTAGGGGACGGGGACGGTTTAGGGTCCAGGTGAGGGTCCGACAACGCTTTAGGGGGAGCGTGCGTGTGAGGGCGCGGGTTAGTGTGAGCCTACAGGTTAGGATTAGGGGACGGGTGAGGGTCAGGCTTCGGGGAAGGGTTAGAGTTAGGGTTCGGGCTAGGGTTAGGGTTAGGGGACGGGGACGGTTTAGGGTCCAGGTGAGGGTCCAACAACGCTTTAGGGGCAGCGTGCGTGTGAGGGCGCGGGTTAGTGTGAGCGTACGTGTTAGGATTATGGGACGGGTGAGGGTCAGGTTTCGGGGAAGGGTTAGGGTTAGGGTTTGGGCTAGGGTTAGGGTTAGGGGACGGGGACGGTTTAGGGTCCAGGTGAGGGTCCGACAACGCTTTAGGGGCAGCGTGCCTGTGAGGGCGCGGGTTAGTGTGAGTGTACGTGTTAGGATTAGGGGACGGGTGAGAGTCAGGCTTCGGGGAAGGGTTAGGGTTAGGGTTCGGGCTAGGGTTAGGGTTAGGGGACGGGGACGGTTTAGGGTCCAGGTGAGGGTCCGACAACGCTTTAGGGGGAGCGTGCGTGTGAGGGTGCGGGTTAGTGTGAGCCTACGGTTTAGGATTAGGGGACGGGTGAGGGTCAGGCTTCGGGGAAGGGTTAGGGTTAGGGTTCGGGCTAGGGTTAGGGTTAGGGGACGGGGACGGTTTAGGGTCCAGGTGAGGGTCCGACAACGCTTTGGGGGAGGGTGCGTGTGAGGGCGCGGGTTAGTGTTAGCGTACGGGTTAGGATTAGGGGACGGGTGAGGGTCAGGCTTCGGGGAAGGGTTAGGGTTAGGGTTCGGGCTAGGGTTAGGGTTAGGGGACGGGGACGGTTTAGGGTCCAGGTGAGGGTCCGACAACGCTTTACAGGGAGCGTGCGTGTGAGGGCGCGGGTTAGTGTTAGCATACGGGTTAGGATTAGGGGACGGGTGAGGGTCAGGCTTCGGGGAAGGGTTAGGGTTAGGGTTCGGGCTAGGGTTAGGGTTAGGGGACGGGGACGTTTAGGGTCCAGGTGAGGGTCCGACAACGCTTTAGGGGGAGCGTGCGTGTGAGGGCGCGGGTTAGTGTTAGCGTACGGGTAGGATTAGGGGATGGGTGAGTGTCAGGCTTCGGGGAACGGTTAGGGTTAGGGTTCGGGCTAGGGTTAGGTTTAGGGGACGGGGACGGTTCAGGGTCCAGGTGAGGGTCCTACAACGCTTTAGGGGGAGCGTGCGTGTGAGGGCGCGGGTTAGTGTGATCCTATGGGTTAGGATTAGGGGACGGGTGAGGGTCAGGCTTCGGGGAAGGGTTAGGGTTAGGGTTCGGGCTAGGGTTAGGGTTAGGGGACGGGGACGGTTTAGGGTCCAGGTGAGGGTCCGACAACGCTTTAGGGGGAGCGTGCGTGTGAGGGCGCGGGTTAGTGTGAGCCTACAGGTTAGGATTAGGGGACGGGTGAGGGTCAGGCTTCGGGGAGGGTTAGGGTTAGGGTTCGGGCTAGGGTTAGGGTTAGGGGACGGGGACGGTTTAGGGTCCAGGTGAGGGTCCGACAACGCTTTAGGGGCAGCGTGCGTGTGAGGGCGCGGGTTAGTGTGAGCGTACGTGTTAGGATTAGGGGACGGGTGAGGGTCAGTTTTCGGGGAAGGGTTAGGGTTACGGTTTGGGCTAGGGTTAGGGTTAGGGGACGGGGACGGTTTAGGGTCCAGGTGAGGGTCCGACAACGCTTTAGGGGGAGCGTGCCTGTGAGGGCGCGGGTTAGTGTGAGTGTACGTGTTAGGATTAGGGGACGGGTGAGAGTCAGGCTTCGGGGAAGGGTTAGGGTTAGGGTTCGGGCTAGGGTTAGGGTTAGGGGACGGGGACGGTTCAGGGTCCAGGTGATGGTCCGACAACGCTTTAGGGGAAGCGTGCGTGTGAGGGCGCGGGTTAGTGTGAGCCTACGGGTTAGGATTAGGGGACGGGTGAGGGTCAGGCTTCGGGGAAGGGTTAGGGTTAGGGTTCGGGCTAGGGTTAGGGTTAGGGGACGGGGACGGTTTAGGGTCCAGGTGAGGGTCCGACAACGCTTTAGGGGCAGCGTGCGTGTGAGGGCGCGGGTTAGTGTGAGCGTACGTGTTAGGATTACGGCACGGGTGAGGGTCAGGTTTCGGGGAAGGGTTAGGGTTAGGGTTCGGGCTAGGGTTAGGGTTAGGGGACGGGGACGGTTTAGGGTCCAGGTGAGGGTCCGACAACGCTTTAGCGGGAGCGTGCGTGTGAGGGCGCAGGTTAGTGTTAGCGTACGGGTTAGGATTAGGGGACGGGTGAGGGTCAGGCTTCGGGGAAGGGTTAGGGTTAGGGTTCGGGCTAGGGTTAGGGTTAGGGTACGGGGACGGTTCAGGGTCCAGGTGAGGGTCCTACAACGCTTTAGGGGGAGCGTGCGTGTGAGGGGGAGGGTTAGTGTGATCCTACGGGTTAGGATTAGGGGACGGGTGAGGGTCAGGCTTCGGGGAAGGGTTAGGGTTAGGGTTCGGGCTAGGGTTAGGGTTAGGGGACGGGGACGGTTTAGGGTCCAGGTGAGGGTCCGACAACGCTTTAGGGGGAGCGTGCGTGTGAGGGCGCGGGTTAGTGTGAGCCTACAGGTTAGGATTAGGGGACGGGTGAGGGTCAGGCTTCGGGGAAGGGTTAGGGTTAGGGTTCGGGCTAGGGTTAGGGTTAGGGGACGGGGACGGTTTAGGGTCCAGGTGAGGGTCCGACAACGCTTTAGGGGCAGCGTGCGTGTGAGGGCGCGGGTTAGTGTGAGCGTACGTGTTAGGATTAGGGGACGGGTGAGGGTCAGGTTTCGGGGAAGGGTTAGGGTTACGGTTTGGGCTAGGGTTAGGGTTAGGGGACGGGGACGGTTCAGGGTCCAGGTGAGGGTCCGACAACGCTTTAGGGGGAGCGTGCCTGTGAGGGCGCGGGTTAGTGTGAGTTTACGTGTTAGTATTAGGGGACGGGTGAGAGTCAGGCTTCGGGGAAGGGTTAGGGTTAGGGTTCGGGCTAGGGTTAGGGTTAGGGGACGGGGACGGTTTAGGGTCCAGGTGAGGGTCCGACAACGCTTTAGGGGGAGCGTGCGTGTGAGGGCGCGGGTTAGTGTGAGCCTACGGGTTAGGATTAGGGGACGGGTGAGGGTCAGGCTTCGGGGAAGTGTTAGGGTTAGGGTTCGGGCTAGGGTTAGGGTTAGGGGACGGGGACGGTTTAGGGTCCAGGTGAGGGTCCGACAAAGCTTTGGGGGATGGTGCGTGTGAGGGCGCGGGTTAGTGTTAGCGTACGGGTTAGGATTAGGGGACGGGTGAGGGTCAGGCTTCGGGGAAGGGTTAGGGTTAGGGTTCGGGCTAGGGTTAGGGTTAGGGGACGGGGACGGTTTAGGGTCCAGGTGAAGGTCCGACAACGCTTTACAGGGAGCGTGCGTGTGAGGGCGCGGGTTAGTGTTAGCATACGGGTTAGGATTAGGGGACGGGTGAGGGTCAGGCTTCGGGGAAGGGTTAGGGTTAGGGTTCGGGCTAGGGTTAGGGTTAGGGGACGGGGACGGTTTAGGGTCCAGGTGAGTGTCCGACAACGCTTTAGGGGGAGCGTGCGTGTGAGGGCGCGGGTTAGTGTTAGCGTACGGGTTAGGATTAGGGGACGGGTGAGTGTCAGGCTTCGGGGAACGGTTAGGGTTAGGGTTCGGGCTAGGGTTAGGGTTAGGGGACGGGGACGGTTCAGGGTCCAGGTGAGGGTCCGACAACGCTTTAGGGGAAGCGTGCGTGTGAGGGCGCGGGTTAGTGTGAGCCTACGGGTTAGGATTAGGGGACGGGTGAGGGTCAGGCTTCGGGGAAGGGTTAGGGTTAGGGTTCGGGCTAGGGTTAGGGTTAGGGGACGGGGACGGTTTAGGGTCCAGGTGAGGGTCCGACAACGCTTTAGGGGCAGCGTGCGTGTGAGGGCGCGGGTTAGTGTGAGCGTACGTGTTAGGATTAGGGCACGGGTGAGGGTCAGGTTTCGGGGAAGGGTTAGGGTTAGGGTTTGGGCTAGGGTTAGGGTTAGGGGACGGGGACGGTTTAGGGTCCAGGTGAGGGTCCGACAACGCTTTAGGGGGAGCGTGCATGTGAGGGCGCGGGTTAGTGTGAGTGTACGTGTTAGGATTAGGGGACGGGTGAGAGTCAGGCTTCGGGGAAGGTTTAGGGTTAGGGTTCGGGCTAGGGTTAGGGTTAGGGGATGGGGATGGTTTAGGGTCCAGGTGAGGGTCAGAAAACGCTTTAGGGGGAGCGTGCGTGTGAGGGCGCGGGATAGTGTGAGCCTACGGTTTAGGATTAGGGGACGAGTGAGGGTCAGGCTTCGGGGAAGGGTTAGGGTTAGGGTTCGGGCTAGGGTTAGGGTTAGGGGACAGGGACGGTTCAGGGTCCAGGTGAGGGTCCGACAACGATTTAGCGGGAGCGTGCGTGTGAGGGCGCAGGTTAGTGTTAGCGTACGGGTTAGGATTAGGGGACGGGTGAGGGTCAGGCTTCGGGGAAGGGTTAGGGTTAGGGTTCGGGCTAGGGTTAGGGTTAGGGGACGGGGACGGTTCAGGGTCCAGGTGAGGGTCCGACAACGCTTTAGGGGGAGCGTGCGTGTGAGAGCGCGGGTTAGTGTGAGCCTACGGGTTAGGATTAGGGGACGGGTGAGGGTCAGGCTTCGGGGAAGGGTTAGGGTTAGGGTTCGGGCTAGGGTTAGGGTTAGGGGACGGGGACGGTTTAGGGTCCAGGTGAGGGTCTGACAACGCTTTAGGGGGAGCGTGCGTGTGAGGGCGCGGGTTAGTGTGAGCCTACAGGTTAGGATTAGGGGACGGGTGAGGGTCAGGCTTCGGGGAAGGGTTAGGGTTAGGGTTCGGGCTAGGGTTAGGGTTAGGGGACGGGGACGGTTTAGGGTCCAGGTGAGGGTCCGACAACGCTTTAGGGGCAGCGTGCGTGTGAGGGCGCGGGTTAGTGTGAGCGTACGTGTTAGGATTAGGGGACGGGTGAGGGTCAGGTTTCGGGGAAGAGTTAGGGTTAGGGTTTGGGCTAGGGTTAGGGTTAGGGGATGGGGACGGTTTAGGGTCCAGGTGAGGGTCCGACAACGCTTTAGGGGGAGCGTGCCTGTGAGGGCGCGGGTTAGTGTTAGCGTACGGGTTAGGATTAGGGGACGGGTGAGGGTCAGGCTTCGGGGAAGGGTTAGGGTTAGGGTTCGGGCCTGGGTTAGGGTTAGGGGACGGGGACGGTTCAGGGTCCAGGTGAGGGTCCTACAACGCTTTAGGGGGAGCGTGCGTGTGAGGGCGCGGGTTAGTGTGATCCTACGGGTTAGGATTAGGGGACGGGTGAGGGTCAGGCTTCGGGGAAGGGTTAGGGTTAGGGTTCGGGCTAGGGTTAGGGTTAGGGGACGGGGACGGTTTAGGGTCCAGGTGAGGGTCCGACAACGCTTTAGGGGGAGCGTGCGTGTGAGGGCGCGGGTTAGTGTGAGCCTACAGGTTAGGATTAGGGGACGGGTGAGGGTCAGGCTTCGGGGAAGGGTTAGGGTTAGGGTTCGGGCTAGGGTTAGGGTTAGGGGACGGGGACGGTTTAGGGTCCAGGTGAGGGTCCGACAACGCTTTAGGGGCAGCGTGCGTGTGAGGGCGCGGGTTAGTGTGAGCGTACGTGTTAGGATTAGGGGACGGGTGAGGGTCAGGTTTCGGGGAAGGGTTAGGGTTACGGTTTGGGCTAGGGTTAGGGTTAGGGGACGGGGACGGTTTAGGGTCCAGGTGAGGGTCCGACAACGCTTTAGGGGGAGCGTGCCTGTGAGGGCGCGGGTTAGTGTGAGTGTACGTGTTAGGATTAGGGGACGGGTGAGAGTCAGGCTTCGGGGAAGGGTTAGGGTTAGGGTTCGGGCTAGGGTTAGGGTTAGGGGACGGGGACGGTTTAGGGTCCAGGTGAGGGTCCGACAACGCTTTAGGGGGAGCGTGCGTGTGAGGGCGCGGGTTAGTGTGAGCCTACGGGTTAGGATTAGGGGACGGGTGAGGGTCAGGCTTCGGGGAAGGGTTAGGGTTAGGGTTCGGGCTAGGGTTAGGGTTAGGGGACGGGGACGGTTTAGGGTCCAGGTGAGGGTCCGACAACGCTTTAGGGGGAGCGTGCGTGTGAGGGCGCGGGTTAGTGTGAGCCTACGGTTTAGGATTAGGGGACGGGTGAGGGTCAGGCTTCGGGGAAGGGTTAGGGTTAGGGTTCGGGCTAGGGTTAGGGTTAGGGGACGGGGACGGTTTAGGGTCCATGTGAGGGTCCGACAAAGCTTTAGGGGAGGGTGCGTGTGAGGGCGCGGGTTAGTGTTAGCGTACGGGTTAGGATTAGGGGACGGGTGAGGGTCAGGCTTCGGGGAAGGGTTAGGGTTAGGGTTCGGGCTAGGGTTAGGGTTAGGGGACGGGGACGGTTTAGGGTCCAAGTGAGGGTCCGACAACGCTTTACAGGGAGCGTGCGTGTGAGGGCGCGGGTTAGTGTTAGCATACGGGTTAGGATTAGGGGACGGGTGAGGGTCAGGCTTCGGGGAAGGGTTAGGGTTAGGGTTCGGGCTAGGGTTAGGGTTAGGGGACGGGGACGGTTTAGGGTCCAGGTGAGGGTCCGACAACGCTTTAGGGGGAGCGTGCGTGTGAGGGCGCGGGTTAGTGTTAGCGTACGGGTTAGGATTAGGGGACGGGTGAGTGTCAGGCTTCGGGGAAGGGTTAGGGTTAGGGTTCGGGCTAGGGTTAGGGTTAGGGGACGGGGACGGTTTAGGGTCCAGGTGAGGGTCCGACAACGCTTTAGGGGCAGCGTGCGTGTGAGGGCGCGGGTTAGTGTGAGCGTACGTGTTAGGATTAGGGCACGGGTGAGGGTCAGGTTTCGGGGAAGGGTTAGGGTTAGGGTTTGGGCTAGGGTTAGGGTTAGGGGACGGGGACGGTTTAGGGTCCAGGTGAGGGTCCGACAACGCTTTAGGGGGAGCGTGCGTGTGAGGGCGCGGGTTAGTGTGGGTGTACGTGTTAGGATTAGGGGACGGGTGAGAGTCAGGCTTCGGGGAAGGTTTAGGGTTAGGGTTCGGGCTAGGGTTAGGGCTAGGGGACGGGGACGGTTTAGGGTCCAGGTGAGGGTCAGAAAACGCTTTAGGGGGAGCGTGCGTGTGAGGGCGCGGGTTAGTGTGAGCCTACGGTTTAGGATTAGGGGACGAGTGAGGGTCAGGCTTCGGGGAAGGGTTAGGGTTAGGGTTCGGGCTAGGGTTAGGGTTAGGGGACAGGGACGGTTCAGGGTCCAGGTGAGGGTCCGACAACGCTTTAGCGGGAGCGTGCGTGTGAGGGCGCAGGTTAGTGTTAGCGTACGGGTTAGGATTAGGGGACGGGTGAGGGTCAGGCTTCGGGGAAGGGTTAGGGTTAGGGTTCGGGCTAGGGTTAGGGTTAGGGTACGGGGACGGTTCAGGGTCCAGGTGAGGGTCCTACAACGCTTTAGGGGGAGCGTGCGTGTGAGGGGGCGGGTTAGTGTGATCCTACGGGTTAGGATTAGGGGACGGGTGAGGGTCAGGCTTCGGGGAAGGGTTAGGGTTAGGGTTCGGGCTAGGGTTAGGGTTAGGGGACGGGGACGGTTTAGGGTCTAGGTGAGGGTCCGACAACGCTTTAGGGGGAGCGTGCGTGTGAGGGCGCGGGTTAGTGTGAGCCTACAGGTTAGGATTAGGGGACGGGTGAGGGTCAGGCTTCGGGGAAGGGTTAGGGTTAGGGTTCGGGCTAGGGTTAGGGTTAGGGGACGGGGACGGTTTAGGGTCCAGGTGAGGGTCCGACAACGCTTTAGGGGCAGCGTGCGTGTGAGGGCGCGGGTTAGTGTGAGCGTACGTGTTAGGATTAGGGGACGGGTGAGGGTCAGGTTTCGGGGAAGGGTTAGGGTTACGGTTTGGGCTAGGGTTAGGGTTAGGGGACGGGGACGGTTTAGGGTCCAGGTGAGGGTCCGACAACGCTTTAGGGGGAGCGTGCCTGTGAGGGCGCGGGTTAGTGTGAGATTACGTGTTAGGATTAGGGGACGGGTGAGAGTCAGGCTTCGGGGAAGGGTTAGGGTTAGGGTTCGGGCTAGGGTTAGGGTTAGGGGACGGGGACGGTTTAGGGTCCAGGTGAGGGTCCGACAACGCTTTAGGGGGAGCGTGCGTGTGAGGGCGCGGGTTAGTGTGAGCCTACGGGTTAGGATTAGGGGACGGGTGAGGGTCAGGCTTCGGGGAAGTGTTAGGGTTAGGGTTCGGGCTAGGGTTAGGGTTAGGGGACGGGGACGGTTTAGGGTCCAGGTGAGGGTCCGACAACGCTTTACAGGGAGCGTGCGTGTGAGGGCGCGGGTTAGTGTTAGCATACGGGTTAGGATTAGGGGACGGGTGAGGGTCAGGCTTCGGGGAAGGGTTAGGGTTAGGGTTCGGGCTAGGGTTAGGGTTAGGGAACGGGGACGGTTTAGGGTCCAGGTGAGGGTCCGACAACGCTTTAGGGGGAGCGTGCGTGTGAGGGCGCGGGTTAGTGTTAGCGTACGGGTTAGGATTAGGGGACGGGTGAGTGTCAGGCTTCGGGGAACGGTTAGGGTTAGGGTTCGGGCTAGGGTTAGGGTTAGGGGACGGGGACGATTCAGGGTCCAGGTGAGGGTCCGACAACGCTTTAGGGGAAGCGTGCGTGTGAGGGCGCGGGTTAGTGTGAGCCTACGGGTTAGGATTAGGGGACGGGTGAGGGTCAGGCTTCGGGGAAGGGTTAGGGTTAGGGTTCGGGCTAGGGTTAGAGTTAGGGGACGGGGACGGTTTAGGGTCCAGGTGAGGGTCCGACAACGCTTTAGGGGCAGCGTGCGTGTGAGGGCGCGGGTTAGTGTGAGCGTACGTGTTAGGATTAGGGCACGGGTGAGGGTCAGGTTTCGGGGAAGGGTTAGGGTTAGGGTTTGGGCTAGGGTTAGGGTTAGGGGACGGGGACGGTTTAGGGTCCAGGTGAGGGTCCGACAACACTTTAGGGGGAGCGTGCATGTGAGGGCGCGGGTTAGTGTGAGTGTACGTGTTAGGATTAGGGGACGGGTGAGAGTCAGGCTTCGGGGAAGGTTTAGGGTTAGGGTTCGGGCTAGGGTTAGGGTTAGGGGATGGGGACGGTTTAGGGTCCAGGTGAGGGTCAGAAAACGCTTTAGGGGGAGCGTGCGTGTGAGGGCGCGGGTTAGTGTGAGCCTACGGTTTAGGATTAGGGGACGAGTGAGGGTCAGGCTTCGGGGAAGGGTTAGGGTTAGGGTTTGGGCTAGGGTTAGGGTTAGGGGACAGGGACGGTTCAGGGTCCAGGTGAGGGTCCGACAACGCTTTAGCGGGAGCGTGCGTGTGAGGGCGCAGGTTAGTGATAGCGTACGGGTTAGGTTTAGGGGACGGGTGAGGGTCAGGCTTCGGGGAAGGGTTAGGGTTAGGGTTCGGGCTAGGGTTAGGGTTAGGGGACGGGGACGGTTCAGGGTCCAGGTGAGGGTCCGACAACGCTTTAGGGGGAGCGTGCGTGTGAGGGCGCGGGTTAGTGTGAGCCTACGGGTTAGGATTAGGGGACGGGTGAGGGTCAGGCTTCGGGGAAGGGTTAGGGTTAGGGTTCGGGCTAGGGTTAGGGTTAGGGGACGGGGACGGTTTAGGGTCCAGGTGAGGGTCTGACAACGCTTTAGGGGGAGCGTGCGTGTGAGGGCGCGGGTTAGTGTGAGCCTACAGGTTAGGATTAGGGGACGGGTGAGGGTCAGGCTTCGGGGAAGGGTTAGGGTTAGGGTTCGGGCTAGGGTTAGGGTTAGGGGACGGGGACGGTTTAGGGTCCAGGTGAGGGTCCGACAACGCTTTAGGGGCAGCGTGCGTGTGAGGGCGCGGGTTAGTGTGAGTGTACGTGTTAGGATTAGGGGACGGGTGAGAGTCAGGCTTCGGGGAAGGTTTAGGGTTAGGGTTCGGGCTAGGGTTAGGGTTAGGGGACGGGGACGGTTTAGGGTCCAGGTGAGGGTCAGAAAACGCTTTAGGGGGAGCGTGCGTGTGAGGGCGCGGGTTAGTGTGAGCCTACGGTTTAGGATTAGGGGACGAGTGAGGGTCAGGCTTCGGGGAAGGGTTAGGGTTAGGGTTCGGGCTAGGGTTAGGGTTAGGGAACAGGGACGGTTCAGGGTCCAGGTGAGGGTCCGACAACGCTTTAGCGGGATCCTGCGTGTGAGGGCGCAGGTTAGTGTTAGCGTACGGGTTAGGATTAGGGGACGGGTGAGGGTCAGGCTTCGGGGAAGCGTTAGGGTTAGGGTTCGGGCTAGGGTTAGGGTTAGGGGACGGGGACGGTTTAGGGTCCAGGTGAGGGTCCGACAACGCTTTAGGGGGAGCGTGCATGTGAGGGCGCGGTTTAGTGTGAGCCTACGGGTTAGGATTAGGGGACGGGTGAGGGTCAGGCTTCGGGGAAGGGTTAGGGTTAGGGATCGGGCTAGGGTTAGGGTTAGGGGACGGGGACGGTTTAGGGTCCAGGTGAGGGTCCGACAACGCTTTAGGGGGAGCGTGCGTGTGAGGGAGCGGGTTAGTGTGAGCCTACGGTTTAGGATTAGGGGACGGGTGAGGGTCAGGCTTCGGGGAAGGGTTAGGGTTAGGGTTCGGGCTAGGGTTAGGGTTAGGGGACGGGGACGGTTTAGGGTCCATGTGAGGGTCCGACAAAGCTTTAGGGGAGGGTGCGTGTGAGGGCGCGGGTTAGTGTTAGGGTACGGGTTAGGATTAGGGGACGGGTGAGGGTCAGGCTTCGGGGAAGGGTTAGGGTTAGGGTTCGGGCTAGGGTTAGGGTTAGGGGACGGGGACGGTTTAGGGTCCAAGTGAGGGTCCGACAACGCTTTACAGGGAGCGTGCGTGTGAGGGCGCGGGTTAGTGTTAGCATACGGTTTAGGATTAGGGGACGGGTGAGGGTCAGGCTTCGGGGAAGGGTTAGGGTTAGGGTTCGGGCTAGGGTTAGGGTTAGGGGACGGGGACGGTTTAGGGTCCAGGTGAGGGTCCGACAACGCTGTAGGGGGAGCGTGCGTGTGAGGGCGCAGGTTAGTGTTAGCGTACGGGTTAGGATTAGGGGACGGGTGAGTGTCAGGCTTCGGGGAAGGGTTAGGGTTAGGGTTCGGGCTAGGGTTAGGGTTAGGGGACGGGGACGGTTCAGGGTCCAGGTGAGGGTCCGACAACGCTTTAGGGGAAGCGTGCGTGTGAGGGCGCGGGTTAGTGTGAGCCTACGGGTTAGGATTAGGGGACGGGTGAGGGTCAGGCTTCGGGGAAGGGTTAGGGTTAGGGTTCGGGCTAGGGTTAGGGTTAGGGGACGGGGACGGTTTAGGGTCCAGGTGAGTGTCCGACAACGCTTTGGGGGAGGGTGCCTGTGAGGGCGCGGGTTAGTGTTAGCGTACGGGTTAGGATTAGGGGACGGGTGAGGGTCAGGCTTCGGGGAAGGGTTAGGGTTAGGGTTCGGGCTAGGGTTAGGGTTAGGGGACGGGGACGGTTTAGGGTCCAGGTGAGGGTCCGACAACGCTTTAGGGGCAGCGTGCGTGTGAGGGCGCGGGTTAGTGTGAGTGTACGTGTTAGGATTAGGGGACGGGTGAGAGTCAGGCTTCGGGGAAGGTTTAGGGTTAGGGTTCGGGCTAGGGTTAGGGTTAGGGGACGGGGACGGTTTAGGGTCCAGGTGAGGTTCAGAAAACGCTTTAGGGGGAGCGTGCGTGTGAGGGCGCGGGTTAGTGTGAGCCTACGGTTTAGGATTAGGGGACGAGTGAGGGTCAGGCTTCGGGGAAGGGTTAGGGTTACGGTTCGGGCTAGGGTTAGGGTTAGGGGACAGGGACGGTTCAGGGTCCAGGTGAGGGTCCGACAACGCTTTAGCGGGAGCGTGCGTGTGAGGGCGCAGGTTAGTGTTAGCGTACGGGTTAGGATTAGGGGACGGGTGAGGGTCAGGCTTCGGGGAAGGGTTAGGGTTAGGGTTCGGGCTAGGGTTAGGTTTAGGGTACGGGGACGGTTCAGGGTCCAGGTGAGGGTCCTACAACGCTTTAGGGGGAGCGTGCGTGTGAGGGCGCGGGTTAGTGTGATCCTACGGGTTAGGATTAGGGGACGGGTGAGGGTCAGGCTTCGGGGAAGGGTTAGGGTTAGGGTTCGGGCTAGGGTTAGGGTTAGGGGACGGGGACGGTTTAGGGTCCAGGTGAGGGTCCGACAACGTTTTAGGGGGAGCGTGCGTGTGAGGGCGCGGGTTAGTGTGAGCCTACAGGTTAGGATTAGGGGACGGGTGAGGGTCAGGCTTCGGGGAAGGGTTAGGGTTAGGGTTCGGGCTAGGGTTAGGGTTAGGGGACGGGGACGGTTTAGGGTCCAGGTGAGGGTCCGACAACGCTTTAGGGGCAGCGTTCGTGTGAGGGCGCGGGTTAGTGTGAGCGTACGTGTTAGGATTAGGGGACGGGTGAGGGTCAGGTTTCGGGGAAGGGTTAGGGTTACGGTTTGGGCTAGGGTTAGGGTTAGGGGACGGGGACGGTTTAGGGTCCAGGTGAGGGTCAGAAAACGCTTTAGGGGGAGCGTGCCTGTGAGGGCGCGGGTTAGTGTGAGTGTACGTGTTAGGATTAGGGGACGGGTGAGAGTCAGGCTTCGGGGAAGGGTTAGGGTTAGGGTTCGGGCTAGGGTTAGGGTTAGGGGACGGGGACGGTTTAGGGTCCAGGTGAGGGTCCGACAACGCTTTAGGGGGAGCGTGCGTGTGAGGGCGCGGGTTAGTGTGAGCCTACGGGTTAGGATTAGGGGACGGGTGAGGGTCAGGCTTCGGGGAAGTGTTAGGGTTAGGGTTCGGGCTAGGGTTAGGGTTAGGGGACGGGGACGGTTTAGGGTCCAGGTGAGGGTCCAACAAAGCTTTGGGGGAGGGTGCGTGTGAGGGCGCGGGTTAGTGTTAGCGTACGGGTTAGGATTAGGGGACGGGTGAGGGTCAGGCTTCGGGGAAGGGTTAGGGTTAGGGTTCGGGCTAGGGTTAGGGTTAGGGGACGGGGACGGTTTAGGGTCCAGGTGAGGGTCCGACAACGCTTTACAGGGAGCGTGCGTGTGAGGGCGCGGGTTAGTGTTAGCGTACGGGTTAGGATTAGGGGACGGGTGAGTGTCAGGCTTCGGGGAACGGTTAGGGTTAGGGTTCGGGCTAGGGTTAGGGTTAGGGGACGGGGACGGTTCAGGGTCCAGGTGAGGGTCCGACAACGCTTTAGGGGAAGCGTGCGTGTGAGGGCGCGGGTTAGTGTGAGCCTATGGGTTAGGATTAGGGGACGGGTGAGGGTCAGGCTTCGGGGAAGGGTTAGGGTTAGGGTTCGGGCTAGGGTTAGGGTTAGGGGACGGGGACGGTTTAGGGTCCAGGTGAGGGTCCGACAACGCTTTAGGGGCAGCGTGCGTGTGAGGGCGCGGGTTAGTGTGAGCGTACGTGTTAGGATTAGGGCACGGGTGAGGGTCAGGTTTCGGGGAAGGGTTAGGGTTAGGGTTTGGGCTAGGGTTAGGGTTAGGGGACGGGGACGGTTTAGGGTCCAGGTGAGGGTCCGACAACGCTTTAGGGGGAGCGTGCATGTGAGGGCGCGGGTTAGTGTGAGTGTACGTGTTAGGATTAGGGGACGGGTGAGAGTCAGGCTTCGGGGAAGGTTTAGGGTTAGGGTTCGGGCTAGGGTTAGGGTTAGGGGATGGGGACGGTTTAGGGTCCAGGTGAGGGTCAGAAAACGCTTTAGGGGGAGCGTGCGTGTGAGGGCGCGGGTTAGTGTGAGCCTACGGTTTAGGATTAGGGGACGAGTGAGGGTCAGGCTTCGGGGAAGGGTTAGGGTTAGGGTTCGGGCTAGGGTTAGGGTTAGGGGACAGGGACGGTTCAGGGTCCAGGTGAGGATCCGACAACGCTTTAGCGGGAGCGTGCGTGTGAGGGCGCAGGTTAGTGTTAGCGTACGGGTTAGGATTAGGGGACGGGTGAGGGTCAGGCTTCGGGGAAGGGTTAGGGTTAGGGTTCGGGCTAGGGTTAGGGTTAGGGGACGGGGACGGTTCAGGGTCCAGGTGAGGGTCCGACAACGCTTTAGGGGGAGCGTGCGTGTGAGGGCGCGGGTTAGTGTGAGCCTACGGGTTAGGATTAGGGGACGGGTGAGGGTCAGGCTTCGGGGAAGTGTTAGGGTTAGGGTTCGGGCTAGGGTTAGGGTTAGGGGACGGGGACGGTTTAGGGTCCAGGTGAGGGTCTGACAACGCTTTAGGGGGAGCGTGCGTGTGAGGGCGCGGGTTAGTGTGAGCCTACAGGTTAGGATTAGGGGACGGGTGAGGGTCAGGCTTCGGGGAAGGGTTAGGGTTAGGGTTCGGGCTAGGGTTAGGGTTAGGGGACGGGGACGGTTCAGGGTCCAGGTGAGGGTCCGACAACGCTTTAGGGGCAGCGTGCGTGTGAGGGCGCGGGTTAGTGTGAGCGTACGTGTTAGGATTAGGGGACGGGTGAGGGTCACGTTTCGGGGAAGGGTTAGGGTTAGGGTTTCGGCTAGGGTTAGGGTTAGGGGACGGGGACGGTTTAGGGTCCAGGTGAGGGTCCGACAATGCTTTAGGGGGAGCGTGCCTGTGAGGGCGCGGGTTAGTGTGAGTGTACGTGTTAGGATTAGGGGACGGGTGAGGGTCAGGCTTCGGGGAAGGGTTAGGGTTCGGGCTAGGGTTAGGGTTAGGGGACGGGGACGGTTTAGGGTCCAGGTGAGGGTCCGACAACGCTTTAGGGGGAGCGTGCGTGTGAGGGCGCGGGTTAGTGTGAGTGTACGTGTTAGGATTAGGGGACGGGTGAGAGTCAGGCTTCGGGGAAGGTTTAGGGTTAGGGTTCGGGCTAGGGTTAGTGTTAGGGGACGGGGACGGTTTAGGGTCCAGGTGAGGGTCAGAAAACGCTTTAGGGGGAGCGTGCGTGTGAGGGCGCGGGTTAGTGTGAGCCTACGGTTTAGGATTAGGGGACGAGTGAGGGTCAGGCTTCGGGGAAGGGTTAGGGTTAGGGTTCGGGCTAGGGTTAGGGTTAGGGAACAGGGACGGTTCAGGGTCCAGGTGAGGGTCCGACAACGCTTTAGCGGGATCCTGCGTGTGAGGGCGCAGGTTAGTGTTAGCGTACGGGTTAGGATTAGGGGACGGGTGAGGGTCAGGCTTCGGGGAAGGGTTAGGGTTAGGGTTCGGGCTAGGGTTAGGGTTAGGGGACGGGGACGGTTTAGGGTCCAGGTGAGGGTCCGACAAAGCTTTGGGGGATGGTGCGTGTGAGGGCGCGGGTTAGTGTTAGCGTACGGGTTAGGATTAGGGGACGGGTGAGGGTCAGGCTTCGGGGAAGGGTTAGGGTTAGGGTTCGGGCTAGGGTTAGGGTTAGGGGACGGGGACGGTTTAGGGTCCAGGTGAGGGTCCGACAACGCTTTACGGGGAGCGTGCGTGTGAGGGCGCGGGTTAGTGTTAGCATACGGGTTAGGATTAGGGGACGGGTGAGGGTCAGGCTTCGGGGAAGGGTTAGGGTTAGGGTTCGGGCTAGGGTTAGGGTTAGGGGACGGGGACGGTTTAGGGTCCAGGTGAGGGTCCGACAACGCTTTAGCGGGAGCGTGCGTGTGAGGGCGCAGGTTAGTGTTAGCGTACGGGTTAGGATTAGGGGACGGGTGAGGGTCAGGCTTCGGGGAAGGGTTAGGGTTAGGGTTCGGGCTAGGGTTAGGGTTAGGGGACGGGGACGGTTCAGGGTCCAGGTGAGGGTCCGACAACGCTTTAGGGGAAGCGTGCGTGTGAGGGCGCGGGTTAGTGTGAGCCTACGGGTTAGGATTAGGGGACGGGTGAGGGTCAGGCTTCGGGGAAGGGTTAGGGTTAGGGTTCGGGCTAGGGTTAGGGTTAGGGGACGGGGACGGTTTAGGGTCCAGGTGAGGGTCCGACAACGCTTTAGGGGCAGCGTGCGTGTGAGGGCGCGGGTTAGTGTGAGCGTACGGGTTAGGATTAGGGCACGGGTGAGGGTCAGGTTTCGGGGAAGGGTTAGGGTTAGGGTTTGGGCTAGGGTTAGGGTTAGGGGACGGGGACGGTTTAGGGTCCAGGTGAGGGTCCGACAACGCTTTAGGGGGAGCGTGCGTGTGAGGGCGCGGGTTAGTGTGAGTGTACGTGTTAGGATTAGGGGACGGGTGAGAGTCAGGCTTCGGGGAAGGGTTAGGGTTAGGGTTCGGGCTAGGGTTAGGGTTAGGGGATGGGGACGGTTTAGGGTCCAGGTTAGGGTCAGAAAACGCTTTAGGGGGAGCGTGCGTGTGAGGGCGCGGGTTAGTGTGAGCCTACGGTTTAGGATTAGGGGACGAGTGAGGGTCAGGCTTCGGGGAAGGGTTAGGGTTAGGGTTCGGGCTAGGGTTAGGGTTAGGGGACAGGGACGGTTCAGGGTCCAGGTGAGGGTCCGACAACGCTTTAGCGGGAGCGTGCGTGTGAGGGCGCAGGTTAGTGTTAGCGTACGGGTTAGGATTAGAGGACGGGTGAGGGTCAGGCTTCGGGGAAGGGTTAGGGTTAGGGTTCGGGCTAGGGTTAGGGTTAGGGGACGGGGACGGTTCAGGGTCCAGGTGAGGGTCCGACAACGCTTTAGGGGCAGCGTGCGTGTGAGGGCGAGGGTTAGTGTGAGCCTACGGGTTAGGATTAGGGGACGGGTGAGGGTCAGGCTTCGGGGAAGGGTTAGGGTTAGGGTTCGGGCTAGGGTTAGGGTTAGGGGACGGGGACGGTTTAGGGTCCAGGTGAGGGTCTGACAACGCTTTAGGGGGAGCGTGCGTGTGAGGGCGCGGGTTAGTGTGAGCCTACAGGTTAGGATTAGGGGACGGGTGAGGGTCAGGCTTCGGGGAAGGGTTAGGGTTAGGGTTCGGGCTAGGGTTAGGGTTACGGGACGGGGACGGTTTAGGGTCCAGGTGAGGGTCCGACAACGCTTTAGGGGCAGCGTGCGTGTGAGGGCGCGGGTTAGTGTGAGCGTACGTGTTAGGATTAGGGGACGGGTGAGGGTCAGGTTTCGGGGAAGCGTTAGGGTTAGGGTTTGGGCTAGGGTTAGGGTTAGGGGACGGGGACGGTTTAGGGTCCAGGTGAGGGTCCGAGAACGCTTTAGGGGGAGCGTTCGTGTGAGGGCGCGGGTTAGTGTGAGTGTACGTGTTAGGATTAGGGGACGGGTGAGAGTCAGGCTTCGGGGAAGGGTTAGGTTTAGGGTTCGGGCTAGGGTTAGGGTTAGGGGACGGGGACGGTTTAGGGTCCAGGTGAGGGTCAGAAAACGCTTTAGGGGGAGCGTGCGTGTGAGGGCGCGGGTTAGTGTGAGCCTACGGTTTAGGATTAGGGGACGGGTGAGGGTCAGGCTTCGGGGAAGGGTTAGGGTTAGGGTTCGGGCTAGGGTTAGGGTTAGGGGACGGGGACGGTTCAGGGTCCAGGTGAGGGTCCGACAACGCTTTAGCGGGATCCTGCGTGTGAGGGCGCGGGTTAGTGTTAGCGTACGGGTTAGGATTAGGGGACGGGTGAGGGTCAGGCTTCGGGGAAGGGTTAGGGTTAGGGTTCGGGCTAGGGTTAGGGTTAGGGGACGGGGACGGATCAGGGTCCAGGTGAGGGTCCGACAACGCTTTAGGGGGAGCGTGCCTGTGAGGGCGCGGGTTAGTGTGAGCCTACGGGTTAGGATTAGGGGACGGGTGAGGGTCAGGCTTCGGGGAAGGGTTAGGGTTAGGGTTCGGGCTAGGGTTAGGGTTAGGGGACGGGGACGGTTTAGGGTCCAGGTGAGGGTCCGACAACGCTTTAGGGGGAGCGTGCGTGTGAGGGCGCGGGTTAGTGTGAGCCTACAGTTTAGGATTAGGGGACGGGTGAGGGTCAGGCTTCGGGGAAGGGTTAGGGTTAGGGTTCGGGCTAGGGTTAGGGTTAGGGGACGGGGACGGTTTAGGGTCCAGGTGAGGGTCCGACAACGCTTTAGGGGGAGCGTGCCTGTGAGGGCGCGGGTTAGTGTGAGTGTACGTGTTAGGATTAGGGGACGGGTGAGAGTCAGGCTTCGGGGAAGGGTTAGGGTTAGGGTTCGGGCTAGGGTTAGGGTTAGGGGACGGGGACGGTTCAGGGTCCAGGTGATGGTCCGACAACGCTTTAGGGGAAGCGTGCGTGTGAGGGCGCGGGTTAGTGTGAGCCTACGGGTTAGGATTAGGGGACGGGTGAGGGTCAGGCTTCGGGGAAGGGTTAGGGTTAGGGTTCGGGCTAGGGTTAGGGTTAGGGGACGGGGACGGTTTAGGGTCCAGGTGAGGGTCAGAAAACGCTTTAGGGGCAGCGTGCGTGTGAGAGCGCGGGTTAGTGTGAGCGTACGTGTTAGGATTAGGGCACGGGTGAGGGTCAGGTTTCGGGGAAGGGTTAGGGTTAGGGTTTGGGCTAGGGTTAGGGTTAGGGGACGGGGACGGTTTAGGGTCCAGGTGAGGGTCCGACAACGCTTTAGGGGGAGCGTGCGTGTGAGGGCGCGGGTTAGTGTGAGTGTACGTGTTAGGATTAGGGGACGGGTGAGAGTCAGGCTTCGGGGAAGGTTTAGGGTTAGGGTTCGGGCTAGGGTTAGGGTTAGGGGACGGGGACGGTTTAGGGTCCAGGTGAGGGTCAGAAAACGCTTTAGGGGGAGCGTGCGTGTGAGGGCGCGGGTTAGTGTGAGCCTACGGTTTAGGATTAGGGGACGAGTGAGGGTCAGGCTTCGGGAAAGGGTTAGGGTTAGGGTTCGGGCTAGGGTTAGGGTTAGGGGACAGGGACGGTTCAGGGTCCAGGTGAGGGTCCGACAACGCTTTAGCGGGAGCGTGCGTGTGAGGGCGCAGGTTAGTGTTAGCGTACGGGTTAGGATTAGGGGACGGGTGAGGGTCAGGCTTCGGGGAAGGGTTAGGGTTAGGGTTCGGGCTAGGGTTAGGGTTAGGGTACGGGGACGGTTCAGGGTCCAGGTGAGGGTCCTACAACGCTTTAGGGGGAGCGTGCGTGTGAGGGGGCGGGTTAGTGTGATCCTACGGGTTAGGATTAGGGGACGGGTGAGGGTCAGGCTTCGGGGAAGGGTTAGGGTTAGGGTTCGGGCTAGGGTTAGGGTTAGGGGACGGGGACGGTTTAGGGTCCAGGTGAGGGTCCGACAACGCTTTAGGGGGAGCGTGCGTGTGAGGGCGCGGGTTAGTGTGAGCCTACAGGTTAGGATTAGGGGACGGGTGAGGGTCAGGCTTCGGGGAAGGGTTAGGGTTAGGGTTCGGGCTAGGGTTAGGGTTAGGGGACGGGGACGGTTTAGGGTCCAGGTGAGGGTCCTACAACGCTTTAGGGGGAGCGTGCGTGTGAGGGCGCGGGTTAGTGTGATCCTACGGGTTAGGATTAGGGGACGGGTGAGGGTCAGGCTTCGGGGAAGGGTTAGGGTTAGGGTTCGGGCTAGGGTTAGGGTTAGGGGACGGGGACGGTTTAGGGTCCAGGTGAGGGTCCGACAACGCTTTAGGGGGAGCGTGCGTGTGAGGGCGCGGGTTAGTGTGAGCCTACAGGTTAGGATTAGGGGACGGGTGAGGGTCAGGCTTCGGGGAAGGGTTAGGGTTAGGGTTCGGGCTAGGGTTAGGGTTAGGGGACGGGGACGGTTTAGGGTCCAGGTGAGGGTCCGACAACGCTTTAGGGGGAGCGTGCGTGTGAGGGCGCGGGTTAGTGTGAGCCTACGGGTTAGGATTAGGGGACGGGTGAGGGTCAGGCTTCGGGGAAGTGTTAGGGTTAGGGTTCGGGCTAGGGTTAGGGTTAGGGGACGGGGACGGTTTAGGGTCCAGGTGAGGGTCCGACAAAGCTTTGGGGGATGGTGCGTGTGAGGGCGCGGGTTAGTGTTAGCGTACGGGTTAGGATTAGGGGAAGGGTGAGGGTCAGGCTTCGGGGAAGGGTTAGGGTTAGGGTTCGGGCTAGGGTTAGGGTTAGGGGACGGGGACGGTTTAGGGTCCAGGTGAGGGTCCGACAACGCTTTACAGGGAGCGTGCGTGTGAGGGCGCGGGTTAGTGTTAGCATACGGGTTAGGATTAGGGGACGGGTGAGGGTCAGGCTTCGGGGAAGGGTTAGGGTTAGGGTTCGGGCTAGGGTTAGGGTTAGGGGACGGGGACGGTTTAGGGTCCAGGTGAGGGTCCGACAACGCTTTAGGGGGAGCGTGCGTGTGAGGGTGCGGGTTAGTGTTAGCGTACGGGTTAGGATTAGGGGACGGGTGAGTGTCAGGCTTCGGGGAACGGTTAGGGTTAGGGTTCGGGCTAGGGTTAGGGTTAGGGGACGGGGACGGTTCAGGGTCCAGGTGAGGGTCCGACAACGCTTTAGGGGAAGCGTGCGTGTGAGGGCGCGGGTTAGTGTGAGCCTACGGGTTAGGATTAGGGGACGGGTGAGGGTCAGGCTTCGGGGAAGGGTTAGGGTTAGGGTTCGGGCTAGGTTTAGGGTTAGGGGACGGGGACGGTTTAGGGTCCAGGTGAGGGTCCGACAACGCTTTAGGGGCAGCGTGCGTGTGAGGGCGCGGGTTAGTGTGAGCGTACGGGTTAGGATTAGGGCACGGGTGAGGGTCAGGTTTCGGGGAAGGGTTAGGGGTAGGGTTTGGGCTAGGGTTAGGGTTAGGGGACGGGGACGGTTTAGGGTCCAGGTGAGGGTCCGACAACGCTTTAGGGGGAGCGTGCGTGTGAGGGCGCGGGTTAGTGTGAGTGTACGTGTTAGGATTAGGGGACGGGTGAGAGTCAGGCTTCGGGGAAGGTTTAGGGTTAGGGTTCGGGCTAGGATTAGGGTTAGGGGACGGGGACGGTTTAGGGTCCAGGTGAGGGTCAGAAAACGCTTTAGGGGGAGCGTGCGTGTGAGGGCGCGGGTTAGTGTGAGCCTACGGTTTAGGATTAGGGGACGAGTGAGGGTCAGGCTTCGGGGAAGGGTTAGGGTTAGGGTTCGGGCTAGGGTTAGGGTTAGGGGACAGGGACGGTTCAGGGTCCAGGTGAGGGTCCGACAACGCTTTAGCGGGAGCGTGCGTGTGAGGGCGCAGGTTAGTGATAGCGTACGGGTTAGGATTAGGGGACGGGTGAGGGTCAGGCTTCGGGGAAGGGTAAGGGTTAGGTTTAGGGTTCGGGCTAGGGTTAGGGTTAGGGTACGGGGAAGTTTCAGGGTCCAGGTGAGGGTCCTACAACGCTTTAGGGGGAGCGTGCGTGTGAGGGGGCGGGTTAGTGTGATCCTACGGGTTAGGATTAGGGGACGGGTGAGGGTCAGGCTTCGGGGAAGGGTTAGGGTTAGGGTTCGGGCTAGGGTTAGGGTTAGGGGACGGGGACGGTTTAGGGTCCAGGTGAGGGTCCGACAACGCTTTAGGGGGAGCGTGCGTGTGAGGGCGCGGGTTAGTGTTAGCGTACGGGTTAGGATTAGGGGACGGGTGAGTGTCAGGCTTCGGGGAACGGTTAGGGTTAGGGTTCGGGCTAGGGTTAGGGTTAGGGGACGGGGACGGTTCAGGGTCCAGGTGAGGGTCCGACAACGCTTTAGGGGAAGCGTGCGTGTGAGGGCGCGGGTTAGTGTGAGCCTACGGGTTAGGATTAGGGGACGGGTGAGGGTCAGGCTTCGGGGAAGGGTTAGGGTTAGGGTTCGGGCTAGGGTTAGGGTTAGGGGACGGGGACGGTTTAGGGTCCAGGTGAGGGTCCGACAACGCTTTAGGGGCAGCGTGCGTGTGAGGGCGCGGGTTAGTGTGAGCGTACGTGTTAGGATTAGGGCACGGGTGAGGGTCAGGTTTCGGGGAACGGTTAGGGTTAGGGTTTGGGCTAGGGTTAGGGTTAGGGGACGGGGACGGTTTAGGGTCCAGGTGAGGGTCCGACAACGCTTTAGGGGGAGCGTGCATGTGAGGGCGCGGGTTAGTGTGAGTGTACGTGTTAGGATTAGGGGACGGGTGAGAGTCAGGCTTCGGGGAAGGTTTAGGGTTAGGGTTCGGGCTAGGGTTAGGGTTAGGGGATGGGGATGGTTTAGGGTCCAGGTGAGGGTCAGAAAACGCTTTAGGGGGAGCGTGCGTGTGAGGGCGCGGGTTAGTGTGAGCCTACGGTTTAGGATTAGGGGACGAGTGAGGGTCAGGCTTCGGGGAAGGGTTAGGGTTAGGGTTCGGGCTAGGGTTAGGGTTAGGGGACAGGGACGGTTCAGGGTCCAGGTGAGGGTCCGACAACGATTTAGCGGGAGCGTGCGTGTGAGGGCGCAGGTTAGTGTTAGCGTACGGGTTAGGATTAGGGGACGGGTGAGGGTCAGGCTTCGGGGAAGGGTTAGGGTTAGGGTTCGGGCTAGGGTTAGGGTTAGGGGACGGGGACGGTTCAGGGTCCAGGTGAGGGTCCGACAACGCTTTAGGGGGAGCGTGCGTGTGAGGGCGCGGGTTAGTGTGAGCCTACGGGTTAAGATTAGGGGACGGGTGAGGGTCAGGCTTCGGGGAAGGGTTAGGGTTAGGGTTCGGGCTAGGGTTAGGGTTAGGGGACGGGGACGGTTTAGGGTCCAGGTGAGGGTCTGACAACACTTTAGGGGGAGCGTGCGTGTGAGGGCGCGGGTTAGTGTGAGCCTACAGGTTAGGATTAGGGGACGGGTGAGGGTCAGGCTTCGGGGAAGGGTTAGGGTTAGGGTTCGGGCTAGGGTTAGGGTTAGGGGACGGGGACGGTTTAGGGTCCAGGTGAGGGTCCGTCAACGCTTTAGGGGCAGCGTGCGTGTAAGGGCGCGGGTTAGTGTGAGCGTACGTGTTAGGATTAGGGGACGGGTGAGGGTCAGGTTTCGGGGAAGAGTTAGGGTTAGGGTTTGGGCTAGGGTTAGGGTTAGGGGACGGGGACGGTTTAGGGTCCAGGTGAGGGTCCGACAACGCTTTAGGGGGAGCGTGCCTGTGAGGGCGCGGGTTAGTGTTAGCGTACGGGTTAGGATTAGGGGACGGGTGAGGGTCAGGCTTCGGGGAAGGGTTAGGGTTAGGGTTCGGGCCTGGGTTAGGGTTAGGGGACGGGGACGGTTCATGGTCCAGGTGAGGGTCCTACAACGCTTTAGGGGGAGCGTGCGTGTGAGGGCGCGGGTTAGTGTGATCCTACGGGTTAGGATTAGGGGACGGGTGAGGGTCAGGCTTCGGGGAAGGGTTAGGGTTAGGGTTCAGGCTAGGGTTAGGGTTAGGGGACGGGGACGGTTTAGGGTCCAGGTGAGGGTCCGACAACGCTTTAGGGGGAGCGTGCGTGTGAGGGCGCGGGTTAGTGTGAGCCTACAGGTTAGGATTAGGGGACGGGTGAGGGTCAGGCTTCGGGGAAGGGTTAGGGTTAGGGTTCGGGCTAGGGTTAGGGTTAGGGGACGGGGACGGTTTAGGGTCCAGGTGAGGGTCCGACAACGCTTTAGGGGCAGCGTGCGTGTGAGGGCGCGGGTTAGTGTGAGCGTACGTGTTAGGATTAGGGGACGGGTGAGGGTCAGGTTTCGGGGAAGGGTTAGGGTTACGGTTTGGGCTAGGGTTAGGGTTAGGGGACGGGGACGGTTTAGGGTCCAGGTGAGGGTCCGACAACGCTTTAGGGGGAGCGTGCCTGTGAGGGCGCGGGTTAGTGTGAGTGTACGTGTTAGGATTAGGGGACGGGTGAGAGTCAGGCTTCGGGGAAGGGTTAGGGTTAGGGTTCGGGCTAGGGTTAGGGTTAGGGGACGGGGACGGTTTAGGGTCCAGGTGAGGGTCCGACAACGCTTTTGGGGAGCGTGCGTGTGAGGGCGCGGGTTAGTGTGAGCCTACGGGTTAGGATTAGGGGAAGGGTGAGGGTCAGGCTTCGGGGAAGGGTTAGGGTTAGGGTTCGGGCTAGGGTTAGGTTTAGGGGACGGGGACGGTTTAGGGTCCAGGTGAGGGTCCGACAACGCTTTAGGGGGAGCGTGCGTGTGAGGGCGCGGGTTAGTGTGAGCCTACGGTTTAGGATTAGGGGACGGGTGAGGGTCAGGCTTCGGGGAAGGGTTAGGGTTAGGGTTCGGGCTAGGGTTAGGGTTAGGGGACGGGGACGGTTTAGGGTCCATGTGAGGGTCCGACAAAGCTTTAGGGGAGGGTGCGTGTGAGGGCGCGGGTTAGTGTTAGCGTACGGGTTAGGATTAGGGGACGGGTGAGGGTCAGGCTTCGGGGAAGGGTTAGGGTTAGGGTTCGGGCTAGGGTTAGGGTTAGGGGACGGGGACGGTTTAGGGTCCAAGTGAGGGTCCGACAACGCTTTACAGGGAGCGTGCGTGTGAGGGCGCGGGTTAGTGTTAGCATACGGGTTAGGATTAGGGGACGGGTGAGGGTCAGGCTTCGGGGAAGGGTTAGGGTTAGGGTTCGGGCTAGGGTTAGGGTTAGGGGACGGGGACGGTTTAGGGTCCAGGTGAGGGTCCGACAACGCTTTAGGGGGAGCGTGCGTGTGAGGGCGCGGGTTAGTGTTAGCGTACGGGTTAGGATTAGGGGACGGGTGAGTGTCAGGCTTCGGGGAAGGGTTAGGGTTAGGGTTCGGGCTAGGGTTAGGGTTAGGGGACGGGGACGGTTCAGGGTCCAGGTGAGGGTCCGACAACGCTTTAGGGGAAGCGTGCGTGTGAGGGCGCGGGTTACTGTGAGCCTACGGGTTAGGATTAGGGGACGGGTGAGGGTCAGGCTTCGGGGAAGTGTTAGGGTTAGGGTTCGGGCTAGGGTTAGGGTTAGGGGACGTGGACGGTTTAGGGTCCAGGTGAGGGTTCGACAACGCTTTAGGGGCAGCGTGCGTGTGAGGGCGCGGGTTAGTGTGAGCGTACGTGTTAGGATTAGGGCACGGGTGAGGGTCAGGTTTCGGGGAAGGGTTAGGGTTAGGGTTTGGGCTAGGGTTAGGGTTAGGGGACGGGGACGGTTTAGGGTCCAGGTGAGGGTCCGACAACGCTTTAGGGGGAGCGTGCGTGTGAGGGCGCGGGTTAGTGTGAGTGTACGTGTTAGGATTAGGGGACGGGTGAGAGTCAGGCTTCGGGGAAGGTTTAGGGTTAGGGTTCGGGCTAGGGTTAGGGTTAGGGGACGGGGACGGTTTAGGGTCCAGGTGAGGGTCAGAAAACGCTTTAGGGGGAGCGTGCGTGTGAGGGCGCGGGTTAGTGTGAGCCTACGGTTTAGGATTAGGGGACGAGTGAGGGTCAGGCTTCGGGGAAGGGTTAGTGTTAGGGTTCGGGCTAGGGATAGGGTTAGGGGACAGGGACGGTTCGGGGTCCAGGTGAGGGTCCGACAACGCTTTAGCGGGAGCGTGCGTGTGAGGGCGCAGGTTAGTGTTAGCGTACGGGTTAGGATTAGGGGACGGGTGAGGGTCAGGCTTCGGGGAAGGGTTAGGGTTAGGGTTCGGGCTAGGGTTAGGGTTAGGGGACGGGGACGGTTCAGGGTCCAGGTGAGGGTCCGACAACGCTTTAGGGGGAGCGTGCGTGTGAGGGCGTGGGTTAGTGTGAGCCTACGGGTTAGGATTAGGGGACGGGTGAGGGTCAGGCTTCGGGGAAGGGTTAGGGTTAGGGTTCGGGCTAGGGTTAGGGTTAGGGGACGGGGACGGTTTAGGGTCCAGGTGAGGGTCCGACAACGCTTTAGGGGGAGCGTGCGTGTGAGGGCGCGGGTTAGTGTGAGCCTACAGGTTAGGATTAGGGGACGGGTGAGGGTCAGGCTTCGGGGAAGGGTTAGAGTTAGGGTTCGGGCTAGGGTTAGGGTTAGGGGACGGGGACGGTTTAGGGTCCAGGTGAGGGTCCAACAACGCTTTAGGGGCAGCGTGCGTGTGAGGGCGCGGGTTAGTGTGAGCGTACGTGTTAGGATTATGGGACGGGTGAGGGTCAGGTTTCGGGGAAGGGTTAGGGTTAGGGTTTGGGCTAGGGTTAGGGTTAGGGGACGGGGACGGTTTAGGGTCCAGGTGAGGGTCCGACAACGCTTTAGGGGCAGCGTGCCTGTGAGGGCGCGGGTTAGTGTGAGTGTACGTGTTAGGATTAGGGGACGGGTGAGAGTCAGGCTTCGGGGAAGGGTTAGGGTTAGGGTTCGGGCTAGGGTTAGGGTTAGGGGACGGGGACGGTTTAGGGTCCAGGTGAGGGTCCGACAACGCTTTAGGGGGAGCGTGCGTGTGAGGGTGCGGGTTAGTGTGAGCCTACGGTTTAGGATTAGGGGACGGGTGAGGGTCAGGCTTCGGGGAAGGGTTAGGGTTAGGGTTCGGGCTAGGGTTAGGGTTAGGGGACGGGGACGGTTTAGGGTCCAGGTGAGGGTCCGACAACGCTTTGGGGGAGGGTGCGTGTGAGGGCGCGGGTTAGTGTTAGCGTACGGGTTAGGATTAGGGGACGGGTGAGGGTCAGGCTTCGGGGAAGGGTTAGGGTTAGGGTTCGGGCTAGGGTTAGGGTTAGGGGACGGGGACGGTTTAGGGTCCAGGTGAGGGTCCGACAACGCTTTACAGGGAGCGTGCGTGTGAGGGCGCGGGTTAGTGTTAGCATACGGGTTAGGATTAGGGGACGGGTGAGGGTCAGGCTTCGGGGAAGGGTTAGGGTTAGGGTTCGGGCTAGGGTTAGGGTTAGGGGACGGGGACGGTTTAGGGTCCAGGTGAGGGTCCGACAACGCTTTAGGGGGAGCGTGCGTGTGAGGGCGCGGGTTAGTGTTAGCGTACGGGTTAGGATTAGGGGACGGGTGAGTGTCAGGCTTCGGGGAACGGTTAGGGTTAGGGTTCGGGCTAGGGTTAGGTTTAGGGGACGGGGACGGTTCAGGGTCCAGGTGAGGGTCCTACAACGCTTTAGGGGGAGCGTGCGTGTGAGGGCGCGGGTTAGTGTGATCCTATGGGTTAGGATTAGGGGACGGGTGAGGGTCAGGCTTCGGGGAAGGGTTAGGGTTAGGGTTCGGGCTAGGGTTAGGGTTAGGGGACGGGGACGGTTTAGGGTCCAGGTGAGGGTCCGACAACGCTTTAGGGGGAGCGTGCGTGTGAGGGCGCGGGTTAGTGTGAGCCTACAGGTTAGGATTAGGGGACGGGTGAGGGTCAGGCTTCGGGGAGGGTTAGGGTTAGGGTTCGGGCTAGGGTTAGGGTTAGGGGACGGGGACGGTTTAGGGTCCAGGTGAGGGTCCGACAACGCTTTAGGGGCAGCGTGCGTGTGAGGGCGCGGGTTAGTGTGAGCGTACGTGTTAGGATTAAGGGACGGGTGAGGGTCAGGTTTCGGGGAAGGGTTAGGGTTACGGTTTGGGCTAGGGTTAGGGTTAGGGGACGGGGACGGTTTAGGGTCCAGGTGAGGGTCCGACAACGCTTTAGGGGGAGCGTGCCTGTGAGGGCGCGGGTTAGTGTGAGTGTACGTGTTAGGATTAGGGGACGGGTGAGAGTCAGGCTTCGGGGAAGGGTTAGGGTTAGGGTTCGGGCTAGGGTTAGGGTTAGGGGACGGGGACGGTTCAGGGTCCAGGTGATGGTCCGACAACGCTTTAGGGGAAGCGTGCGTGTGAGGGCGCGGGTTAGTGTGAGCCTACGGGTTAGGATTAGGGGACGGGTGAGGGTCAGGCTTCGGGGAAGGGTTAGGGTTAGGGTTCGGGCTAGGGTTAGGGTTAGGGGACGGGGACGGTTTAGGGTCCAGGTGAGGGTCCGACAACGCTTTAGGGGCAGCGTGCGTGTGAGGGCGCGGGTTAGTGTGAGCGTACGTGTTAGGATTACGGCACGGGTGAGGGTCAGGTTTCGGGGAAGGGTTAGGGTTAGGGTTCGGGCTAGGGTTAGGGTTAGGGGACGGGGACGGTTTAGGGTCCAGGTGAGGGTCCGACAACGCTTTAGGGGGAGCGTGCGTGTGAGGGCGCGGGTTAGTGTGAGTGTACGTGTTAGGATTAGGGGACGGGTGAGAGTCAGGCTTCGGGGAAGGTTTAGGGTTAGGGTTCGGGCTAGGGTTAGGGTTAGGGGACGGGGACGGTTTAGGGTCCAGGTGAGGGTCAGAAAACGCTTTAGGGGGAGCGTGCGTTTGAGGGCGCGGGTTAGTGTGAGCCTACGGTTTAGGATTAGGGGACGAGTGAGGGTCAGGCTTCGGGGAAGGGTTAGGGTTAGGGTTCGGGCTAGGGTTAGGGTTAGGGGACAGGGACGGTTCAGGGTCCAGGTGAGGGTCCGACAACGCTTTAGCGGGAGCGTGCGTGTGAGGGCGCAGGTTAGTGTTAGCGTACGGGTTAGGATTAGGGGACGGGTGAGGGTCAGGCTTCGGGGAAGGGTTAGGGTTAGGGTTCGGGCTAGGGTTAGGGTTAGGGTACGGGGACGGTTCAGGGTCCAGGTGAGGGTCCTACAACGCTTTAGGGGGAGCGTGCGTGTGAGGGGGAGGGTTAGTGTGATCCTACGGGTTAGGATTAGGGGACGGGTGAGGGTCAGGCTTCGGGGAAGGGTTAGGGTTAGGGTTCGGGCTAGGGTTAGGGTTAGGGGACGGGGACGGTTTAGGGTCCAGGTGAGGGTCCGACAACGCTTTAGGGGGAGCGTGCGTGTGAGGGCGCGGGTTAGTGTGAGCCTACAGGTTAGGATTAGGGGACGGGTGAGGGTCAGGCTTCGGGGAAGGGTTAGGGTTAGGGTTCGGGCTAGGGTTAGGGTTAGGGGACGGGGACGGTTTAGGGTCCAGGTGAGGGTCCGACAACGCTTTAGGGGCAGCGTGCGTGTGAGGGCGCGGGTTAGTGTGAGCGTACGTGTTAGGATTAGGGGACGGGTGAGGGTCAGGTTTCGGGGAAGGGTTAGGGTTACGGTTTGGGCTAGGGTTAGGGTTAGGGGACGGGGACGGTTCAGGGTCCAGGTGAGGGTCCGACAACGCTTTAGGGGGAGCGTGCCTGTGAGGGCGCGGGTTAGTGTGAGATTACGTGTTAGTATTAGGGGACGGGTGAGAGTCAGGCTTCGGGGAAGGGTTAGGGTTAGGGTTCGGGCTAGGGTTAGGGTTAGGGGACGGGGACGGTTTAGGGTCCAGGTGAGGGTCCGACAACGCTTTAGGGGGAGCGTGCGTGTGAGGGCGCGGGTTAGTGTGAGCCTACGGGTTAGGATTAGGGGACGGGTGAGGGTCAGGCTTCGGGGAAGTGTTAGGGTTAGGGTTCGGGCTAGGGTTAGGGTTAGGGGACGGGGACGGTTTAGGGTCCAGGTGAGGGTCCGACAAAGCTTTGGGGGATGGTGCGTGTGAGGGCGCGGGTTAGTGTTAGCGTACGGGTTAGGATTAGGGGACGGGTGAGGGTCAGGCTTCGGGGAAGGGTTAGGGTTAGGGTTCGGGCTAGGGTTAGGGTTAGGGGACGGGGACGGTTTAGGGTCCAGGTGAAGGTCCGACAACGCTTTACAGGGAGCGTGCGTGTGAGGGCGCGGGTTAGTGTTAGCATACGGGTTAGGATTAGGGGACGGGTGAGGGTCAGGCTTCGGGGAAGGGTTAGGGTTAGGGTTCGGGCTAGGGTTAGGGTTAGGGGACGGGGACGGTTTAGGGTCCAGGTGAGGGTCCGACAACGCTTTAGGGGGAGCGTGCGTGTGAGGGCGCGGGTTAGTGTTCGCGTACGGGTTAGGATTAGGGGACGGGTGAGTGTCAGGCTTCGGGGAACGGTTAGGGTTAGGGTTCGGGCTAGGGTTAGGGTTAGGGGACGGGGACGGTTCAGGGTCCAGGTGAGGGTCCGACAACGCTTTAGGGGAAGCGTGCGTGTGAGGGCGCGGGTTAGTGTGAGCCTACGGGTTAGGATTAGGGGACGGGTGAGGGTCAGGCTTCGGGGAAGGGTTAGGGTTAGGGTTCGGGCTAGGGTTAGGGTTAGGGGACGGGGACGGTTTAGGGTCCAGGTGAGGGTCCGACAACGCTTTAGGGGCAGCGTGCGTGTGAGGGCGCGGGTTAGTGTGAGCGTACGTGTTAGGATTAGGGCACGGGTGAGGGTCAGGTTTCGGGGAAGGGTTAGGGTTAGAGTTTGGGCTAGGGTTAGGGTTAGGGGACGGGGACGGTTTAGGGTCCAGGTGAGGGTCCGACAACGCTTTAGGGGGAGCGTGCATGTGAGGGCGCGGGTTAGTGTGAGTGTACGTGTTAGGATTAGGGGACGGGTGAGAGTCAGGCTTCGGGGAAGGTTTAGGGTTAGGGTTCGGGCTAGGGTTAGGGTTAGGGGATGGGGATGGTTTAGGGTCCAGGTGAGGGTCAGAAAACGCTTTAGGGGGAGCGTGCGTGTGAGGGCGCGGGATAGTGTGAGCCTACGGTTTAGGATTAGGGGACGAGTGAGGGTCAGGCTTCGGGGAAGGGTTAGGGTTAGGGTTCGGGCTAGGGTTAGGGTTAGGGGACAGGGCGGTTCAGGGTCCAGGTGAGGGTCCGACAACGATTTAGCGGGAGCGTGCGTGTGAGGGCGCAGGTTAGTGTTAGCGTACGGGTTAGGATTAGGGGACGGGTGAGGGTCAGGCTTCGGGGAAGGGTTAGGGTTAGGGTTCGGGCTAGGGTTAGGGTTAGGGGACGGGGACGGTTCAGGGTCCAGGTGAGGGTCCGACAACGCTTTAGGGGGAGCGTGCGTGTGAGGGCGCGGGTTAGTGTGAGCCTACGGGTTAGGATTAGGGGACGGGTGAGGGTCAGGCTTCGGGGAAGGGTTAGGGTTAGGGTTCGGGCTAGGGTTAGGGTTAGGGGACGGGGACGGTTTAGGGTCCAGGTGAGGGTCTGACAACGCTTTAGGGGGAGCGTGCGTGTGAGGGCGCGGGTTAGTGTGAGCCTACAGGTTAGGATTAGGGGACGGGTGAGGGTCAGGCTTCGGGGAAGGGTTAGGGTTAGGGTTCGGGCTAGGGTTAGGGTTAGGGGACGGGGACGGTTTAGGGTCCAGGTGAGGGTCCGACATCGCTTTAGGGGCAGCGTGCGTGTGAGGGCGCGGGTTAGTGTGAGCGTACGTGTTAGGATTAGGGGACGGGTGAGGGTCAGGTTTCGGGGAAGAGTTAGGGTTAGGGTTTGGGCTAGGGTTAGGGTTAGGGGATGGGGACGGTTTAGGGTCCAGGTGAGGGTCCGACAACGCTTTAGGGGGAGCGTGCCTGTGAGGGCGCGGGTTAGTGTTAGCGTACGGGTTAGGATTAGGGGACGGGTGAGGGTCAGGCTTCGGGGAAGGGTTAGGGTTAGGGTTCGGGCCTGGGTTAGGGTTAGGGGACGGGGACGGTTCAGGGTCCAGGTGAGGGTCCTACAACGCTTTAGGGGGAGCGTGCGTGTGAGGGCGCGGGTTAGTGTGATCCTACGGGTTAGGATTAGGGGACGGGTGAGGGTCAGGCTTCGGGGAAGGGTTAGGGTTAGGGTTCGGGCTAGGGTTAGGGTTAGGGGACGGGGACGGTTTAGGGTCCAGGTGAGGGTCCGACAACGCTTTAGGGGGAGCGTGCGTGTGAGGGCGCGGGTTAGTGTGAGCCTACAGGTTAGGATTAGGGGACGGGTGAGGGTCAGGCTTCGGGGAAGGGTTAGGGTTAGGGTTCGGGCTAGGGTTAGGGTTAGGGGACGGGGACGGTTTAGGGTCCAGGTGAGGGTCCGACAACGCTTTAGGGGCAGCGTGCGTGTGAGGGCGCGGGTTAGTGTGAGCGTACGTGTTAGGATTAGGGGACGGGTGAGGGTCAGGTTTCGGGGAAGGGTTAGGGTTACGGTTTGGGCTAGGGTTAGGGTTAGGGGACGGGGACGGTTTAGGGTCCAGGTGAGGGTCCGACAACGCTTTAGGGGGAGCGTGCCTGTGAGGGCGCGGGTTAGTGTGAGTGTACGTGTTAGGATTAGGGGACGGGTGAGAGTCAGGCTTCGGGGAAGGGTTAGGGTTAGGGTTCGGGCTAGGGTTAGGGTTAGGGGACGGGGACGGTTTAGGGTCCAGGTGAGGGTCCGACAACGCTTTAGGGGGAGCGTGCGTGTGAGGGCGCGGGTTAGTGTGAGCCTACGGGTTAGGATTAGGGGACGGGTGAGGGTCAGGCTTCGGGGAAGTGTTAGGGTTAGGGTTCGGGCTAGGGTTAGGGTTAGGGGACGGGGACGGTTTAGGGTCCAGGTGAGGGTCCGACAACGCTTTAGGGGGAGCGTGCGTGTGAGGGCGCGGGTTAGTGTGAGCCTACGGTTTAGGATTAGGGGACGGGTGAGGGTCAGGCTTCGGGGAAGGGTTAGGGTTAGGGTTCGGGCTAGGGTTAGGGTTAGGGGACGGGGACGGTTTAGGGTCCATGTGAGGGTCCGACAAAGCTTTAGGGGAGGGTGCGTGTGAGGGCGCGGGTTAGTGTTAGCGTACGGGTTAGGATTAGGGGACGGGTGAGGGTCAGGCTTCGGGGAAGGGTTAGGGTTAGGGTTCGGGCTAGGGTTAGGGTTAGGGGACGGGGACGGTTTAGGGTCCAAGTGAGGGTCCGACAACGCTTTACAGGGAGCGTGCGTGTGAGGGCGCGGGTTAGTGTTAGCATACGGGTTAGGATTAGGGGACGGGTGAGGGTCAGGCTTCGGGGAAGGGTTAGGGTTAGGGTTCGGGCTAGGGTTAGGGTTAGGGGACGGGGACGGTTTAGGGTCCAGGTGAGGGTCCGACAACGCTTTAGGGGGAGCGTGCGTGTGAGGGCGCGGGTTAGTGTTAGCGTACGGGTTAGGATTAGGGGACGGGTGAGTGTCAGGCTTCGGGGAAGGGTTAGGGTTAGGGTTCGGGCTAGGGTTAGGGTTAGGGGACGGGGACGGTTTAGGGTCCAGGTGAGGGTCCGACAACGCTTTAGGGGCAGCGTGCGTGTGAGGGCGCGGGTTAGTGTGAGCGTACGTGTTAGGATTAGGGCACGGGTGAGGGTCAGGTTTCGGGGAAGGGTTAGGGTTAGGGTTTGGGCTAGGGTTAGGGTTAGGGGACGGGGACGGTTTAGGGTCCAGGTGAGGGTCCGACAACGCTTTAGGGGGAGCGTGCGTGTGAGGGCGCGGGTTAGTGTGGGTGTACGTGTTAGGATTAGGGGACGGGTGAGAGTCAGGCTTCGGGGAAGGTTTAGGGTTAGGGTTCGGGCTAGGGTTAGGGCTAGGGGACGGGGACGGTTTAGGGTCCAGGTGAGGGTCAGAAAACGCTTTAGGGGGAGCGTGCGTGTGAGGGCGCGGGTTAGTGTGAGCCTACGGTTTAGGATTAGGGGACGAGTGAGGGTCAGGCTTCGGGGAAGGGTTAGGGTTAGGGTTCGGGCTAGGGTTAGGGTTAGGGGACAGGGACGGTTCAGGGTCCAGGTGAGGGTCCGACAACGCTTTAGCGGGAGCGTGCGTGTGAGGGCGCAGGTTAGTGTTAGCGTACGGGTTAGGATTAGGGGACGGGTGAGGGTCAGGCTTCGGGGAAGGGTTAGGGTTAGGGTTCGGGCTAGGGTTAGGGTTAGGGGACGGGGACGGTTTAGGGTCTAGGTGAGGGTCCGACAACGCTTTAGGGGGAGCGTGCGTGTGAGGGCGCGGGTTAGTGTGAGCCTACAGGTTAGGATTAGGGGACGGGTGAGGGTCAGGCTTCGGGGAAGGGTTAGGGTTAGGGTTCGGGCTAGGGTTAGGGTTAGGGGACGGGGACGGTTTAGGGTCCAGGTGAGGGTCCGACAACGCTTTAGGGGCAGCGTGCGTGTGAGGGCGCGGGTTAGTGTGAGCGTACGTGTTAGGATTAGGGGACGGGTGAGGGTCAGGTTTCGGGGAAGGGTTAGGGTTACGGTTTGGGCTAGGGTTAGGGTTAGGGGACGGGGACGGTTTAGGGTCCAGGTGAGGGTCCGACAACGCTTTAGGGGGAGCGTGCCTGTGAGGGCGCGGGTTAGTGTGAGATTACGTGTTAGGATTAGGGGACGGGTGAGAGTCAGGCTTCGGGGAAGGGTTAGGGTTAGGGTTCGGGCTAGGGTTAGGGTTAGGGGACGGGGACGGTTTAGGGTCCAGGTGAGGGTCCGACAACGCTTTAGGGGGAGCGTGCGTGTGAGGGCGCGGGTTAGTGTGAGCCTACGGGTTAGGATTAGGGGACGGGTGAGGGTCAGGCTTCGGGGAAGTGTTAGGGTTAGGGTTCGGGCTAGGGTTAGGGTTAGGGGACGGGGACGGTTTAGGGTCCAGGTGAGGGTCCGACAAAGCTTTGGGGGATGGTGCGTGTGAGGGCGCGGGTTAGTGTGAGCGTACGGGTTAGGATTAGGGGACGGGTGAGGGTCAGGCTTCGGGGAAGGGTTAGGGTTAGGGTTCGGGCTAGGGTTAGGGTTAGGGGACGGGGACGGTTTAGGGTCCAGGTGAGGGTCCGACAACGCTTTACAGGGAGCGTGCGTGTGAGGGCGCGGGTTAGTGTTAGCATACGGGTTAGGATTAGGGGACGGGTGAGGGTCAGGCTTCGGGGAAGGGTTAGGGTTAGGGTTCGGGCTAGGGTTAGGGTTAGGGAACGGGGACGGTTTAGGGTCCAGGTGAGGGTCCGACAACGCTTTAGGGGGAGCGTGCGTGTGAGGGCGCGGGTTAGTGTTAGCGTACGGGTTAGGATTAGGGGACGGGTGAGTGTCAGGCTTCGGGGAACGGTTAGGGTTAGGGTTCGGGCTAGGGTTAGGGTTAGGGGACGGGGACGATTCAGGGTCCAGGTGAGGGTCCGACAACGCTTTAGGGGAAGCGTGCGTGTGAGGGCGCGGGTTAGTGTGAGCCTACGGGTTAGGATTAGGGGACGGGTGAGGGTCAGGCTTCGGGGAAGGGTTAGGGTTAGGGTTCGGGCTAGGGTTAGGGTTAGGGGACGGGGACGGTTTAGGGTCCAGGTGAGGGTCCGACAACGCTTTAGGGGCAGCGTGCGTGTGAGGGCGCGGGTTAGTGTGAGCGTACGTGTTAGGATTAGGGCACGGGTGAGGGTCAGGTTTCGGGGAAGGGTTAGGGTTAGGGTTTGGGCTAGGGTTAGGGTTAGGGGACGGGGACGGTTTAGGGTCCAGGTGAGGGTCCGACAACACTTTAGAGGGAGCGTGCATGTGAGGGCGCGGGTTAGTGTGAGTGTACGTGTTAGGATTAGGGGACGGGTGAGAGTCAGGCTTCGGGGAAGGTTTAGGGTTAGGGTTCGGGCTAGGGTTAGGGTTAGGGGATGGGGACGGTTTAGGGTCCAGGTGAGGGTCAGAAAACGCTTTAGGGGGAGCGTGCGTGTGAGGGCGCGGGTTAGTGTGAGCCTACGGTTTAGGATTAGGGGACGAGTGAGGGTCAGGCTTCGGGGAAGGGTTAGGGTTAGGGTTCGGGCTAGGGTTAGGGTTAGGGGACAGGGACGGTTCAGGGTCCAGGTGAGGGTCCGACAACGCTTTAGCGGGAGCGTGCGTGTGAGGGCGCAGGTTAGTGATAGCGTACGGGTTAGGTTTAGGGGACGGGTGAGGGTCAGGCTTCGGGGAAGGGTTAGGGTTAGGGTTCGGGCTAGGGTTAGGGTTAGGGGACGGGGACGGTTCAGGGTCCAGGTGAGGGTCCGACAACGCTTTAGGGGGAGCGTGCGTGTGAGGGCGCGGGTTAGTGTGAGCCTACGGGTTAGGATTAGGGGACGGGTGAGGGTCAGGCTTCGGGGAAGGGTTAGGGTTAGGGTTCGGGCTAGGGTTAGGGTTAGGGGACGGGGACGGTTTAGGGTCCAGGTGAGGGTCTGACAACGCTTTAGGGGGAGCGTGCGTGTGAGGGCGCGGGTTAGTGTGAGCCTACAGGTTAGGATTAGGGGACGGGTGAGGGTCAGGCTTCGGGGAAGGGTTAGGGTTAGGGTTCGGGCTAGGGTTAGGGTTAGGGGACGGGGACGGTTTAGGGTCCAGGTGAGGGTCCGACAACGCTTTAGGGGCAGCGTGCGTGTGAGGGCGCGGGTTAGTGTGAGTGTACGTGTTAGGATTAGGGGACGGGTGAGAGTCAGGCTTCGGGGAAGGTTTAGGGTTAGGGTTCGGGCTAGGGTTAGGGTTAGGGGACGGGGACGGTTTAGGGTCCAGGTGAGGGTCCGACAAAGCTTTGGGGGAGGGTGCGTGTGAGGGCGCGGGTTAGTGTTAGCGTACGGGTTAGGATTAGGGGACGGGTGAGGGTCAGGCTTCGGGGAAGGGTTAGGGTTAGGGTTCGGGCTAGGGTTAGGGTTAGGGGACGGGGACGGTTTAGGGTCCAGGTGAGGGTCCGACAACGCTTTACAGGGAGCGTGCGTGTGAGGGCGCGGGTTAGTGTTAGCGTACGGGTTAGGATTAGGGGACGGGTGAGTGTCAGGCTTCGGGGAACGGTTAGGGTTAGGGTTCGGGCTAGGGTTAGGGTTAGGGGACGGGGACGGTTCAGGGTCCAGGTGAGGGTCCGACAACGCTTTAGGGGAAGCGTGCGTGTGAGGGCGCGGGTTAGTGTGAGCCTATGGGTTAGGATTAGGGGACGGGTGAGGGTCAGGCTTCGGGGAAGGGTTAGGGTTAGGGTTCGGGCTAGGGTTAGGGTTAGGGGACGGGGACGGTTTAGGGTCCAGGTGAGGGTCCGACAACGCTTTAGGGGCAGCGTGCGTGTGAGGGCGCGGGTTAGTGTGAGCGTACGTGTTAGGATTAGGGCACGGGTGAGGGTCAGGTTTCGGGGAAGGGTTAGGGTTAGGGTTTGGGCTAGGGTTAGGGTTAGGGGACGGGGACGGTTTAGGGTCCAGGTGAGGGTCCGACAACGCTTTAGGGGGAGCGTGCGTGTGAGGGCGCGGGTTAGTGTGAGTGTACGTGTTAGGATTAGGGGACGGGTGAGAGTCAGGCTTCGGGGAAGGTTTAGGGTTAGGGTTCGGGCTAGGGTTAGGGTTAGGGGATGGGGACGGTTTAGGGTCCAGGTGAGGGTCAGAAAACGCTTTAGGGGGAGCGTGCGTGTGAGGGCGCGGGTTAGTGTGAGCCTACGGTTTAGGATTAGGGGACGAGTGAGGGTCAGGCTTCGGGGAAGGGTTAGGGTTAGGGTTCGGGCTAGGGTTAGGGTTAGGGGACAGGGACGGTTCAGGTTCCAGGTGAGGGTCCGACAACGCTTTAGCGGGAGCGTGCGTGTGAGGGCGCAGGTTAGTGTTAGCGTACGGGTTAGGATTAGGGGACGGGTGAGGGTCAGGCTTCGGGGAAGGGTTAGGGTTAGGGTTCGGGCTAGGGTTAGGGTTAGGGGACGGGGACGGTTCAGGGTCCAGGTGAGGGTCCGACAACGCTTTAGGGGGAGCGTGCGTGTGAGGGCGCGGGTTAGTGTGAGCCTACGGGTTAGGATTAGGGGACGGGTGAGGGTCAGGCTTCGGGGAAGTGTTAGGGTTAGGGTTCGGGCTAGGGTTAGGGTTAGGGGACGGGGACGGTTTAGGGTCCAGGTGAGGGTCTGACAACGCTTTAGGGGGAGCGTGCGTGTGAGGGCGAGGGTTAGTGTGAGCCTACAGGTTAGGATTAGGGGACGGGTGAGGGTCAGGCTTCGGGGAAGGGTTAGGGTTAGGGTTCGGGCTAGGGTTAGGGTTAGGGGACGGGGACGGTTCAGGGTCCAGGTGAGGGTCCGACAACGCTTTAGGGGCAGCGTGCGTGTGAGGGCGCGGGTTAGTGTGAGCGTACGTGTTAGGATTAGGGGACGGGTGAGGGTCACGTTTCGGGGAAGGGTTAGGGTTAGGGTTTGGGCTAGGGTTAGGGTTAGGGGACGGGGACGGTTTAGGGTCCAGGTGAGGGTCCGACAATGCTTTAGGGGGAGCGTGCCTGTGAGGGCGCGGGTTAGTGTGAGTGTACGTGTTAGGATTAGGGGACGGGTGAGGGTCAGGCTTCGGGGAAGGGTTAGGGTTCGGGCTAGGGTTAGGGTTAGGGGACGGGGACGGTTTAGGGTCCAGGTGAGGGTCCGACAACGCTTTAGGGGGAGCGTGCGTGTGAGGGCGCGGGTTAGTGTGAGTGTACGTGTTAGGATTAGGGGACGGGTGAGAGTCAGGCTTCGGGGAAGGTTTAGGGTTAGGGTTCGGGCTAGGGTTAGGGTTAGGGGACGGGGACGGTTTAGGGTCCAGGTGAGGGTCAGAAAACGCTTTAGGGGGAGCGTGCGTGTGAGGGCGCGGGTTAGTGTGAGCCTACGGTTTAGGATTAGGGGACGAGTGAGGGTCAGGCTTCGGGGAAGGGTTAGGGTTAGGGTTCGGGCTAGGGTTAGGGTTAGGGAACAGGGACGGTTCAGGGTCCAGGTGAGGGTCCGACAACGCTTTAGCGGGATCCTGCGTGTGAGGGCGCAGGTTAGTGTTAGCGTACGGGTTAGGATTAGGGGACGGGTGAGGGTCAGGCTTCGGGGAAGGGTTAGGGTTAGGGTTCGGGCTAGGGTTAGGGTTAGGGGACGGGGACGGTTTAGGGTCCAGGTGAGGGTCCGACAACGCTTTAGGGGGAGCGTGCATGTGAGGGCGCGGTTTAGTGTGAGCCTACGGGTTAGGATTAGGGGACGGGTGAGGGTCAGGCTTCGGGGAAGGGTTAGGGTTAGGGATCGGGCTAGGGTTAGGGTTAGGGGACGGGGACGGTTTAGGGTCCAGGTGAGGGTCCGACAACCCTTTAGGGGGAGCGTGCGTGTGAGGGCGCGGGTTAGTGTGAGCCTACGGTTTAGGATTAGGGGACGGGTGAGGGTCAGGCTTCGGGGAAGGGTTAGGGTTAGGGTTCGGGCTAGGGTTAGGGTTAGGGGACGGGGACGGTTTAGGGTCCATGTGAGGGTCCGACAAAGCTTTAGTGGAGGGTGCGTGTGAGGGCGCGGGTTAGTGTTAGGGTACGGGTTAGGATTAGGGGACGGGTGAGGGTCAGGCTTCGGGGAAGGTTTAGGGTTAGGGTTCGGGCTAGGGTTAGGGTTAGGGGACGGGGACGGTTTAGGGTCCAAGTGAGGGTCCGACAACGCTTTACAGGGAGCGTGCGTGTGAGGGCGCGGGTTAGTGTTAGCATACGGGTTAGGATTAGGGGACGGGTGAGGGTCAGGCTTCGGGGAAGGGTTAGGGTTAGGGTTCGGGCTAGGGTTAGGGTTAGGGGATGGGGACGGTTTAGGGTCCAGGTGAGGGTCCGACAACGCTGTAGGGGGAGCGTGCGTGTGAGGGCGCAGGTTAGTGTTAGCGTACGGGTTAGGATTAGGGGACGGGTGAGTGTCAGGCTTCGGGGAAGGGTTAGGGTTAGGGTTCGGGCTAGGGTTAGGGTTAGGGGACGGGGACGGTTCAGGGTCCAGGTGAGGGTCCGACAACGCTTTAGGGGAAGCGTGCGTGTGAGGGCGCGGGTTAGTGTGAGCCTACGGGTTAGGATTAGGGGACGGGTGAGGGTCAGGCTTCGGGGAAGGGTTAGGGTTAGGGTTCGGGCTAGGGTTAGGGTTAGGGGACGGGGACGGTGTAGGGTCCAGGTGAGGGTTCGACAACGCTTTAGGGGCAGCGTGCGTGTGAGGGCGCGGGTTAGTGTGAGCGTACGTGTTAGGATTAGGGCACGGGTGAGGGTCAGGTTTCGGGGAAGGGTTAGGGTTAGGGTTTGGGCTAGGGTTAGGGTTAGGGGACGGGGACGGTTTAGGGTCCAGGTGAGGGTCCGACAACGCTTTAGGGGGAGCGTGCGTGTGAGGGCGCGGGTTAGTGTGAGTGTACGTGTTAGGATTAGGGGACGGGTGAGAGTCAGGCTTCGGGGAAGGTTTAGGGTTAGGGTTCGGGCTAGGGTTAGGGTTAGGGGACGGGGACGGTTTAGGGTCCAGGTGAGGGTCAGAAAACGCTTTAGGGGGAGCGTGCGTGTGAGGGCGCGGGTTAGTGTGAGCCTACGGTTTAGGATTAGGGGACGAGTGAGGGTCAGGATTCGCGGAAGGGTTAGGGTTAGGGTTCGGGCTAGGGATAGGGTTAGGGGACAGGGACGGTTCGGGGTCAAGGTGAGGGTCCGACAACGCTTTAGCGAGAGCGTGCGTGTGAGGGCGCAGGTTAGTGTTAGCGTACAGGTTAGGATTAGGGGACGGGTGAGGGTCAGGCTTCGGGGAAGGGTTAGGGTTAGGGTTCGGGCTAGGGTTAGGGTTAGGGGACGGGGACGGTTCAGGGTCCAGGTGAGGGTCCGACAACGCTTTAGGGGGAGCGTGCGTGTGAGGGCGCGGGTTAGTGTGAGCCTACGGGTTAGGATTAGGGGACGGGTGAGGGTCAGGCTTCGGGGAAGGGTTAGGGTTAGGGTTCGGGCTAGGGTTAGGGTTAGGGGACGGGGACGGTTTAGGGTCCAGGTGAGGGTCCGACAACGCTTTAGGGGGAGCGTGCGTGTGAGGGCCCGGGTTAGTGTGAGCCTACAGGTTAGGATTAGGGGACGGGTGAGGGTCAGGCTTCGGGGAAGGGTTAGAGTTAGGGTTCGGGCTAGGGTTAGGGTTAGGGGACGGGGACGGTTTAGGGTCCAGGTGAGGGTCCGACAACGCTTTAGGGGCAGCGTGCGTGTGAGGGCGCGGGTTAGTGTGAGCGTACGTGTTAGGATTAGGGGACGGGTGAGGGTCAGGTTTCGGGGAAGGGTTAGGGTTAGGGTTTGGGCTAGGGTTAGGGTTAGGGGACGGGGACGGTTTAGGGTCCAGGTGAGGGTCCGACAACGCTTTAGGGGAAGCGTGCCTGTGAGGGCGAGGGTTAGTGTGAGTGTACGTGTTAGGATTAGGGGACGGGTGAGAGTCAGGCTTCGTGGAAGGGTTAGGGTTAGGGTTCGGGCTAGGGTTAGGGTTAGGGGACGGGGACGGTTTAGGGTCCAGGTGAGGGTCCGACAACGCTTTAGGGGGAGCGTGCGTGTGAGGGCGCGGGTTAGTGTGAGCCTACGGGTTAGGATTAGGGGACGGGTGAGGGTCAGGCTTCGGGGAAGGGTTAGGGTTAGGGTTCGGGCTAGGGTTAGGGTTAGGGGACGGGGACGGTTTAGGGTCCAGGTGAGGGTCCGACAACGCTTTAGGGGGAGCGTGCGTGTGAGGGTGCGGGTTAGTGTGAGCCTACGGTTTAGGATTAGGGGACGGGTGAGGGTCAGGCTTCGGGGAAGTGTTAGGGTTAGGGTTCGGGCTAGGGTTAGGGTTAGGGGACGGGGACGGTTTAGGGTCCAGGTGAGGGTCCGAGAAAGCTTTGGGGGATGGTGCGTGTGAGGGCGCGGGTTAGTGTTAGCGTATGGGTTAGGATTAGGGGACGGGTGAGGGTCAGGCTTCGGGGAAGGGTTAGGGTTAGGGTTCGGGCTAGGGTTAGGGTTAGGGGACGGGGACGGTTTAGGGTCCAGGTGAGGATCCGACAACGCTTTACGGGGAGCGTGCGTGTGAGGGCGCGGGTTAGTGTTAGCATACGGGTTAGGATTAGGGGACGGGTGAGGGTCAGGCTTCGGGGAAGGGTTAGGGTTAGGGTTCGGGCTAGGGTTAGGGTTAGGGGACGGGGACGGTTTAGGGTCCAGGTGAGGGTCCGACAACGCTTTAGCGGGAGCGTGCGTGTGAGGGCGCAGGTTAGTGTTAGCGTACGGGTTAGGATTAGGGGACGGGTGAGGGTCAGGCTTCGGGGAAGGGTTAGGGTTAGGGTTCGGGCTAGGGTTAGGGTTAGGGGACGGGGACGGTTCAGGGTCCAGGTGAGGGTCCGACAACGCTTTAGGGGAAGCGTGCGTGTGAGGGCGCGGGTTAGTGTGAGCCTACGGGTTAGGATTAGGGGACGGGTGAGGGTCAGGCTTCGGGGAAGGGTTAGGGTTAGGGTTCGGGCTAGGGTTAGGGTTAGGGGACGGGGACGGTTTAGGGTCCAGGTGAGGGTCCGACAACGCTTTAGGGGCAGCGTGCGTGTGAGGGCGCGGGTTAGTGTGAGCGTACGGGTTAGGATTAGGGCACGGGTGAGGGTCAGGTTTCGGGGAAGGGTTAGGGTTAGGGTTTGGGCTAGGGTTAGGGTTAGGGGACGGGGACGGTTTAGGGTCCAGGTGAGGGTCCGACAACGCTTTAGGGGGAGCGTGCGTGTGAGGGCGCGGGTTAGTGTGAGTGTACGTGTTAGGATTAGGGGACGGGTGAGAGTCAGGCTTCGGGGAAGGTTTAGGGTTAGGGTTCGGGCTAGGGTTAGGGTTAGGGGATGGGGACGGTTTAGGGTCCAGGTGAGGGTCAGAAAACGCTTTAGGGGGAGCGTGCGTGTGAGGGCGCGGGTTAGTGTGAGCCTACGGTTTAGGATTAGGGGACGAGTGAGGGTCAGGCTTCGGGGAAGGGTTAGGGTTAGGGTTCGGGCTAGGGTTAGGGTTAGGGGACAGGGACGGTTCAGGGTCCAGGTGAGGGTCCGACAACGCTTTAGCGGGAGCGTGCGTGTGAGGGCGCAGGTTAGTGTTAGCGTACGGGTTAGGATTAGAGGACGGGTGAGGGTCAGGCTTCGGGGAAGGGTTAGGGTTAGGGTTCGGGCTAGGGTTAGGGTTAGGGGACGGGGACGGTTCAGGGTCCAGGTGAGGGTCCGACAACGCTTTAGGGGCAGCGTGCGTGTGAGGGCGAGGGTTAGTGTGAGCCTACGGGTTAGGATTAGGGGACGGGTGAGGGTCAGGCTTCGGGGAAGGGTTAGGGTTAGGGTTCGGGCTAGGGTTAGGGTTAGGGGACGGGGACGTTTTAGGGTCCAGGTGAGGGTCTGACAACGCTTTAGGGGGAGCGTGCGTGTGAGGGCGCGGGTTAGTGTGAGCCTACAGGTTAGGATTAGGGGACGGGTGAGGGTCAGGCTTCGGGGAAGGGTTAGGGTTAGGGTTCGGGCTAGGGTTAGGGTTAGGGGACGGGGACGGTTTAGGGTCCAGGTGAGGGTCCGACAACGCTTTAGGGGCAGCGTGCGTGTGAGGGCGCGGGTTAGTGTGAGCGTACGTGTTAGGATTAGGGGACGGGTGAGGGTCAGGTTTCGGGGAAGGGTTAGGGTTAGGGTTTGGGCTAGGGTTAGGGTTAGGGGACGGGGACTGTTTAGGGTCCAGGTGAGGTTCCGACAACGCTTTAGGGGGAGCGTTCGTGTGAGGGCGCGGGTTAGTGTGAGTGTACGTGTTAGGATTAGGGGACGGGTGAGAGTCAGGCTTCGGGGAAGGGTTAGGGTTAGGGTTCGGGCTAGGGTTAGGGTTAGGGGACGGGGACGGTTTAGGGTCCAGGTGAGGGTCAGAAAACGCTTTAGGGGGAGCGTGCGTGTGAGGGCGCGGGTTAGTGTGAGCCTACGGTTTAGGATTAGGGGACGGGTGAGGGTCAGGCTTCGGGGAAGGGTTAGGGTTAGGGTTCGGGCTAGGGTTAGGGTTAGGGGACGGGGACGGTTCAGGGTCCAGGTGAGGGTCCGACAACGCTTTAGCGGGATCCTGCGTGTGAGGGCGCAGGTTAGTGTTAGCGTACGGGTTAGGATTAGGGGACGGGTGAGGGTCAGGCTTCGGGGAAGGGTTAGGGTTAGGGTTCGGGCTAGGGTTAGGGTTAGGGGACGGGGACGGATCAGGGTCCAGGTGAGGGTCCGACAACGCTTTAGGGGGAGTGTGCCTGTGAGGGCGCGGGTTAGTGTGAGCCTACGGGTTAGGATTAGGGGACGGGTGAGGGTCAGGCTTCGGGGAAGGGTTAGGGTTAGGGTTCGGGCTAGGGTTAGGGTTAGGGGACGGGGACGGTTTAGGGTCCAGGTGAGGGTCCGACAACGCTTTAGGGGGAGCGTGCGTGTGAGGGCGCGGGTTAGTGTGAGCCTACAGGTTAGGATTAGGGGACGGGTGAGGGTCAGGCTTCGGGGAAGGGTTAGGGTTAGGGTTCGGGCTAGGGTTAGGGTTAGGGGACGGGGACGGTTTAGGGTCCAGGTGAGGGTCCGACAACGCTTTAGGGGGAGCGTGCCTGTGAGGGCGCGGGTTAGTGTGAGTGTACGTGTTAGGATTAGGGGACGGGTGAGAGTCAGGCTTCGGGGAAGGGTTAGGGTTAGGGTTCGGGCTAGGGTTAGGGTTAGGGGACGGGGACGGTTCAGGGTCCAGGTGATGGTCCGACAACGCTTTAGGGGAAGCGTGCGTGTGAGGGCGCGGGTTAGTGTGAGCCTACGGGTTAGGATTAGGGGACGGGTGAGGGTCAGGCTTCGGGGAAGGGTTAGGGTTAAGGTTCGGGCTAGGGTTAGGGTTAGGGGACGGGGACGGTTTAGGGTCCAGGTGAGGGTCCGACAACGCTTTAGGGGCAGCGTGCGTGTGAGAGCGCGGGTTAGTGTGAGCGTACGTGTTAGGATTAGGGCACGGGTGAGGGTCAGGTTTCGGGGAAGGGTTAGGGTTAGGGTTTGGGCTAGGGTTAGGGTTAGGGGACGGGGACGGTTTAGGGTCCAGGTGAGGGTCCGACAACGCTTTAGGGGGAGCGTGCGTGTGAGGGCGCGGGTTAGTGTGAGTGTACGTGTTAGGATTAGGGGACGGGTGAGAGTCAGGCTTCGGGGAAGGTTTAGGGTTAGGGTTCGGGCTAGGGTTAGGGTTAGGGGACGGGGACGGTTTAGGGTCCAGGTGAGGGTCAGAAAACGCTTTAGGGGGAGCGTGCGTGTGAGGGCGCGGTTTAGTGTGAGCCTACGGTTTAGGATTAGGGGACGAGTGAGGGTCAGGCTTCGGGAAAGGGTTAGGGTTAGGGTTCGGGCTAGGGTTAGGGTTAGGGGACAGGGACGGTTCAGGGTCCAGGTGAGGGTCCGACAACGCTTTAGCGGGAGCGTGCGTGTGAGGGCGCAGGTTAGTGTTAGCGTACGGGTTAGGATTAGGGGACGGGTGAGGGTCAGGCTTCGGGGAAGGGTTAGGGTTAGGGTTCGGGCTAGGGTTAGGGTTAGGGTACGGGGACGGTTCAGGGTCCAGGTGAGGGTCCTACAACGCTTTAGGGGGAGCGTGCGTGTGAGGGGGCGGGTTAGTGTGATCCTACGGGTTAGGATTAGGGGACGGGTGAGGGTCAGGCTTCGGGGAAGGGTTAGGGTTAGGGTTCGGGCTAGGGTTAGGGTTAGGGGACGGGGACGGTTTAGGGTCCAGGTGAGGGTCCGACAACGCTTTAGGGGGAGCGTGCGTGTGAGGGCGCGGGTTAGTGTGAGCCTACAGGTTAGGATTAGGGGACGGGTGAGGGTCAGGCTTCGGGGAAGGGTTAGGGTTAGGGTTCGGGCTAGGGTTAGGGTTAGGGGACGGGGACGGTTTAGGGTCCAGGTGAGGGTCCGACAACGCTTTAGGGGGAGCGTGCGTGTGAGGGCGCGGGTTAGTGTGAGCGTACGTGTTAGGATTAGGGGACGGGTGAGGGTCAGGTTTCGGGGAAGGGTTAGGGTTACGGTTTGGGCTAGGGTTAGGGTTAGGGGACGGGGACGGTTTAGGGTCCAGGTGAGGGTCCGACAACGCTTTAGGGGGAGCGTGCCTGTGAGGGCGCGGGTTAGTGTGAGATTACGTGTTAGGATTAGGGGACGGGTGAGAGTCAGGCTTCGGGGAAGGGTTAGGGTTAGGGTTCGGGCTAGGGTTAGGGTTAGGGGACGGGGACGGTTTAGGGTCCAGGTGAGGGTCCGACAACGCTTTAGGGGGAGCGTGCGTGTGAGGGCGCGGGTTAGTGTGAGCCTACGGGTTAGGATTAGGGGACGGGTGAGGGTCAGGCTTCGGGGAAGTGTTAGGGTTAGGGTTCGGGCTAGGGTTAGGGTTAGGGGACGGGGACGGTTTAGGGTCCAGGTGAGGGTCCGACAAAGCTTTGGGGGATGGTGCGTGTGAGGGCGCGGGTTAGTGTTAGCGTACGGGTTAGGATTAGGGGACGGGTGAGGGTCAGGCTTCGGGGAAGGGTTAGGGTTAGGGTTCGGGCTAGGGTTAGGGTTAGGGGACGGGGACGGTTTAGGGTCCAGGTGAGGGTCCGACAACGCTTTACAGGGAGCGTGCGTGTGAGGGCGCGGGTTAGTGTTAGCATACGGGTTAGGATTAGGGGACGGGTGAGGGTCAGGCTTCGGGGAAGGGTTAGGGTTAGGGTTCGGGCTAGGGTTAGGGTTAGGGGACGGGGACGGTTTAGGGTCCAGGTGAGGGTCCGACAACGCTTTAGGGGGAGCGTGCGTGTGAGGGCGCGGGTTAGTGTTAGCGTACGGGTTAGGATTAGGGGACGGGTGAGTGTCAGGCTTCGGGGAACGGTTAGGGTTAGGGTTCGGGCTAGGGTTAGGGTTAGGGGACGGGGACGGTTCAGGGTCCAGGTGAGGGTCCGACAACGCTTTAGGGGAAGCGTGCGTGTGAGGGCGCGGGTTAGTGTGAGCCTACGGGTTAGGATTAGGGGACGGGTGAGGGTCAGGCTTCGGGGAAGGGTTAGGGTTAGGGTTCGGGCTAGGTTTAGGGTTAGGGGACGGGGACGGTTTAGGGTCCAGGTGAGGGTCCGACAACGCTTTAGGGGCAGCGTGCGTGTGAGGGCGCGGGTTAGTGTGAGCGTACGGGTTAGGATTAGGGCACGGGTGAGGGTCAGGTTTCGGGGAAGGGTTAGGGGTAGGGTTTGGGCTAGGGTTAGGGTTAGGGGACGGGGACGGTTTAGGGTCCAGGTGAGGGTCCGACAACGCTTTAGGGGGAGCGTGCATGTGAGGGCGCGAGTTAGTGTGAGTGTACGTGTTAGGATTAGGGGACGGGTGAGAGTCAGGCTTCGGGGAAGGTTTAGGGTTAGGGTTCGGGCTAGGGTTAGGGTTAGGGGATGGGGACGGTTTAGGGTCCAGGTGAGGGTCAGAAAACGCTTTAGGGGGAGCGTGCGTGTGAGGGCGCGGGTTAGTGTGAGCCTACGGTTTAGGATTAGGGGACGAGTGAGGGTCAGGCTTCGGGGAAGGGTTATGGTTAGGGTTCGGGCTAGGGTTAGGGTTAGGGGACAGGGACGGTTCAGGGTCCAGCTGAGGGTCCGACAACGCTTTAGCGGGAGCGTGCGTGTGAGGGCGCAGGTTAGTGTTAGCGTACGGGTTAGGATTAGAGGACGGGTGAGGGTCAGGCTTCGGGGAAGGGTTAGGGTTAGGGTTCGGGCTAGGGTTAGGGTTAGGGGACGGGGACGGTTCAGGGTCCAGGTGAGGGTCCGACAACGCTTTAGGGGGAGCGTGCGTGTGAGGGCGAGGGTTAGTGTGAGCCTACGGGTTAGGATTAGGGGACGGGTGAGGGTCAGGCTTCGGGGAAGGGTTAGGGTTAGGGTTCGGGCTAGGGTTAGGGTTAGGGGACGGGGACGGTTTAGGGTCCAGGTGAGGGTCTGACAACGCTTTAGGGGGAGCGTGCGTGTGAGGGCGCGGGTTAGTGTGAGCCTACAGGTTAGGATTAGGGGACGGGTGAGGGTCAGGCTTCGGGGAAGGGTTAGGGTTAGGGTTCGGGCTAGGGTTAGGGTTACGGGACGGGGACGGTTTAGGGTCCAGGTGAGGGTCCGACAACGCTTTAGGGGCAGCGTGCGTGTGAGGGCGCGGGTTAGTGTGAGCGTACGTGTTAGGATTAGGGGACGGGTGAGGGTCAGGTTTCGGGGAAGGGTTAGGGTTAGGGTTTGGGCTAGGGTTAGGGTTAGGGGACGGGGACGGTTTAGGGTCCAGGTGAGGGTCCGACAACGCTTTAGGGGGAGCGTGCCTGTGAGGGCGCGGGTTAGTGTGAGTGTACGTGTTAGGATTAGGGGACGGGTGAGGGTCAGGCTTCGGGGAAGGGTTAGGGTTAGGGTTCGGGCTAGGGTTAGGGTTAGGGGACGGGGACGGTTTAGGGTCCAGGTGAGGGTCCGACAACGCTTTAGGGGGAGCGTGCGTGTGAGGGCGCGGGTTAGTGTGAGTGTACGTGTTAGGATTAGGGGACGGGTGAGAGTCAGGCTTCGGGGAAGGTTTAGGGTTAGGGTTCGGGCTAGGGTTAGGGTTAGGGGACGGGGACGGTTTAGGGTCCAGGTGAGGGTCAGAAAACGCTTTAGGGGCAGCGTGCGTGTGAGGGCGCGTGTTAGTGTGAGCCTACGGTTTAGGATTAGGGGACGAGTGAGGGTCAGGCTTCGGGGAAGGGTTAGGGTTAGGGTTCGGGCTAGGGTTAGGGTTAGGGGACAGGGACGGTTCAGGGTCCAGGTGAGGGTCCGACAACGCTTTAGCGGGATCCTGCGTGTGAGGGCGCAGGTTAGTGTTAGCGTACGGGTTAGGATTAGGGGACGGGTGAGGGTCAGGCTTCGGGGAAGGGTTAGGGTTAGGGTTCGGGCTAGGGTTAGGGTTAGGGGACGGGGACGGATCAGGGTCCAGGTGAGGGTCCGACAACGCTTTAGGGGGAGCGTGCGTGTGAGGGCGCGGGTTAGTGTGAGCCTACGGGTTAGGATTAGGGGACGGGTGAGGGTCAGGCTTCGGGGAAGGGTTAGGGTTAGGGTTCGGGCTAGGGTTAGGGTTAGGGGACGGGGACGGTTTAGGGTCCAGGTGAGGGTCCGACAACGCTTTAGGGGGAGCGTGCGTGTGAGCGCGCGGGTTAGTGTGAGCCTACAGGTTAGGATTAGGGGACGGGTGAGGGTCAGGCTTCGGGGAAGGGTTAGGGTTAGGGTTCGGGCTAGGGTTAGGGTTAGGGGACGGGGACGGTTTAGGGTCCAGGTGAGGGTCCGACAACGCTTTAGGGGCAGCGTGCGTGTGAGGGCGCGGGTTAGTGTGAGTGTACGTGTTAGGATTAGGGGACGGGTGAGAGTCAGGCTTCGGGGAAGGTTTAGGGTTAGGGTTCGGGCTAGGGTTAGGGTTAGGGGACGGGGACGGTTTAGGGTCCAGGTGAGGTTCAGAAAACGCTTTAGGGGGAGCGTGCGTGTGAGGGCGCAGGTTAGTGTGAGCCTACGGTTTAGGATTAGGGGACGAGTGAGGGTCAGGCTTCGGGGAAGGGTTAGGGTTAGGGTTCGGGCTAGGGTTAGGGTTAGGGGACAGGGACGGTTCAGGGTCCAGGTGAGGGTCCGACAACGCTTTAGCGGGAGCGTGCGTGTGAGGGCGCAGGTTAGTGTTAGCGTACGGGTTAGGATTAGGGGACGGGTGAGGGTCAGGCTTCGGGGAAGGGTTAGGGTTAGGGTTCGGGCTAGGGTTAGGGTTAGGGTACGGGGACGGTTCAGGGTCCAGGTGAGGGTCCTACAACGCTTTAGGGGGAGCGTGCGTGTGAGGGGGCTGGTTAGTGTGATCCTACGGGTTAGGATTAGGGGACGGGTGAGGGTCAGGCTTCGGGGAAGGGTTAGGGTTAGGGTTCGGGCTAGGGTTAGGGTTAGGGGACGGGGACGGTTTAGGGTCCAGGTGAGGGTCCGACAACGCTTTAGGGGGAGCGTGCGTGTGAGGGCGCGGGTTAGTGTGAACCTACAGGTTAGGATTAGGGGACGGGTGAGGGTCAGGCTTCGGGGAAGGGTTAGGGTTAGGGTTCGGGCTAGGGTTAGGGTTAGGGGACGGGGACGGTTTAGGGTCCAGGTGAGGGTCCGACAACGCTTTAGGGGCAGCGTGCGTGTGAGGGCGCGGGTTAGTGTGAGCGTACGTGTTAGGATTAGGGGACGGGTGAGGGTCAGGTTTCGGGGAAGGGTTAGGGTTACGGTTTGGGCTAGGGTTAGGGTTAGGGGACGGGGACGGTTTAGGGTCCAGGTGAGGGTCCGACAACGCTTTAGGGGGAGCGTGCCTGTGAGGGCGCGGGTTAGTGTGAGTGTACGTGTTAGGATTAGGGGACGGGTGAGAGTCAGGCTTCGGGGAAGGGTTAGGGTTAGGGTTCGGGCTAGGGTTAGGGTTAGGGGACGGGGACGGTTTAGGGTCCAGGTGAGGGTCCGACAACGCTTTAGGGGGAGCGTGCGTGTGAGGGCGCGGGTTAGTGTGAGCCTACGGGTTAGGATTAGGGGACGGGTGAGGGTCAGGCTTCGGGGAAGTGTTAGGGTTAGGGTTCGGGCTAGGGTTAGGGTTAGGGGACGGGGACGGTTTAGGGTCCAGGTGAGGGTCCGACAAAGCTTTGGGGGAGGGTGCGTGTGAGGGCGCGGGTTAGTGTTAGCGTACGGGTTAGGATTAGGGGACGGGTGAGGGTCAGGCTTCGGGGAAGGGTTAGGGTTAGGGTTCGGGCTAGGGTTAGGGTTAGGGGACGGGGACGGTTTAGGGTCCAGGTGAGGGTCCGACAACGCTTTACAGGGAGCGTGCGTGTGAGGGCGCGGGTTAGTGTTAGCATACGGGTTAGGATTAGGGGACGGGTGAGGGTCAGGCTTCGGGGAAGGGTTAGGGTTAGGGTTCGGGCTAGGGTTAGGGTTAGGGGACGGGGACGGTTTAGGGTCCAGGTGAGGGTCCGACAACGCTTTAGGGGGAGCGTGCGTGTGAGGGCGCGGGTTAGTGTTAGCGTACGGGTTAGGATTAGGGGACGGGTGAGTGTCAGGCTTCGGGGAACGGTTAGGGTTAGGGTTCGGCCTAGGGTTAGGGTTAGGGGACGGGGACGGTTCAGGGTCCAGGTGAGGGTCCGACAACGCTTTAGGGGAAGCGTGCGTGTGAGGGCGCGGGTTAGTGTGAGCCTACGGGTTAGGATTAGGGGACGGGTGAGGGTCAGGCTTCGGGGAAGGGTTAGGGTTAGGGTTCGGGCTAGGGTTAGGGTTAGGGGACGGGGACGGTTTAGGGTCCAGGTGAGGGTCCGACAACGCTTTAGGGGCAGCGTGCGTGTGAGGGCGCGGGTTAGTGTGAGCGTACGTGTTAGGATTAGGGCACGGGTGAGGGTCAGGTTTCGGGGAAGGGTTAGGGTTAGGGTTCGGGCTAGGGTTAGGGTTAGGGGACAGGGACGGTTCAGGGTCCAGGTGAGGGTCCGACAACGCTTTAGGGGGAGCGTGCATGTGAGGGCGCGGGTTAGTGTGAGTGTACGTGTTAGGATTAGGGGACGGGTGAGAGTCAGGCTTCGGGGAAGGTTTAGGGTTAGGGTTCGGGCTAGGGTTAGGGTTAGGGGATGGGGACGGTTTAGGGTCCAGGTGAGGGTCAGAAAACGCTTTAGGGGGAGCGTGCGTGTGAGGGCGCGGGTTAGTGTGAGCCTACGGTTTAGGATTAGGGGACGAGTGAGGGTCAGGCTTCGGGGAAGGGTTAGGGTTAGGGTTCGGGCTAGGGTTAGGGTTAGGGGACAGGGACGGTTCAGGGTCCAGGTGAGGGTCCAACAACGCTTTAGCGGGAGCGTGCGTGTGAGGGCGCAGGTTAGTGTTAGCGTACGGGTTAGGATTAGGGGACGGGTGAGGGTCAGGCTTCGGGGAAGGGTTAGGGTTAGGGTTCGGGCTAGGGTTAGGGTTAGGGGACGGGGACGGTCCAGGGTCCAGGTGAGGGTCCGACAACGCTTTAGGGGGAGCGTGCGTGTGAGGGCGCGGGTTAGTGTGAGCCTACGGGTTAGGATTAGGGGACGGGTGAGGGTCAGGCTTCGGGGAAGGGTTAGGGTTAGGGTTCGGGCTAGGGTTAGGGTTAGGGGACGGGGACGGTTTAGGGTCCAGGTGAGGATCCGACAACGCTTTAGGGGCAGCGTCCGTGTGAGGGCGCGGGTTAGTGTGAGCGTACGTGTTAGGATTAGGGGACGGGTGAGGGTCACGTTTCGGGGAAGGGTTAGGGTTAGGGTTTGGGCTAGGGTTAGGGTTAGGGGACGGGGACGGTTTAGGGTCCAGGTGAGGGTCCGACAATGCTTTAGGGGGAGCGTGCCTGTGAGGGCGCGGGTTAGTGTGAGTGTACGTGTTAGGATTAGGGGACGGGTGAGGGTCAGGCTTCGGGGAAGGGTTAGGGTTAGGGTTCGGGCTAGGGTTAGGGTTAGGGGACGGGGACGGTTTAGGGTCCAGGTGAGGGTCCGACAACGCTTTAGGGGGAGCGTGCGTGTGAGGGCGCGGGTTAGTGTGAGTGTACGTGTTAGGATTAGGGGACGGGTGAGAGTCAGGCTTCGGGGAAGGTTTAGGGTTAGGGTTCGGGCTAGGGTTAGGGTTAGGGGACGGGGACGGTTTAGGGTCCAGGTGAGGGTCAGAAAACGCTTTAGGGGGAGCGTGCGTGTGAGGGCGCGGGTTAGTGTGAGCCTACGGTTTAGGATTAGGGGACGAGTGAGGGTCAGGCTTCGGGGAAGGGTTAGGGTTAGGGTTCGGGCTAGGGTTAGGGTTAGGGGACAGGGACGGTTCAGGGTCCAGGTGAGGGTCCGACAACGCTTTAGCGGGATCCTGCGTGTGAGGGCGCAGGTTAGTGTTAGCGTACGGGTTAGGATTAGGGGACGGGTGAGGGTCAGGCTTCGGGGAAGGGTTAGGGTTAGGGTTCGGGCTAGGGTTAGGGTTAGGGGACGGGGACGGTTCAGGGTCCAGGTGAGGGTCCGACAACGCTTTAGGGGGAGCGTGCGTGTGAGGGCGCGGGTTAGTGTGAGCCTACGGGTTAGGATTAGGGGACGGGTGAGGGTCAGGCTTCGGGGAAGGGTTAGGGTTAGGGTTCGGGCTAGGGTTAAGGTTAGGGGACGGGGACGGTTTAGGGTCCAGGTGAGGGTCCGACAACGCTTTAGGGGGAGCGTGCGTGTGAGCGCGCGGGTTAGTGTGAGCCTACAGGTTAGGATTAGGGGACGGGTGAGGGTCAGGCTTCGGGGAAGGGTTAGGGTTAGGGTTCGGGCTAGGGTTAGGGTTAGGGGACGGGGACGGTTTAGGGTCCAGGTGAGGGTCCGACAACGCTTTAGGGGCAGCGTGCGTGTGAGGGCGCGGGTTAGTGTGAGTGTACGTGTTAGGATTAGGGGACGGGTGAGAGTCAGGCTTCGGGGAAGGTTTAGGGTTAGGGTTCGGGCTAGGGTTAGGGTTAGGGGACGGGGACGGTTTAGGGTCCAGGTGAGGGTCAGAAAACGCTTTAGGGGGAGCGTGCGTGTGAGGTCGCGGGTTAGTGTGAGCCTACGGTGTAGGATTAGGGGACGAGTGAGGGTCAGGCTTCGGGGAAGGGTTAGGGTTAGGGTTCGGGCTAGGGTTAGGGTTAGGGGACAGGGACGGTTCAGGGTCCAGGTGAGGGTCCGACAATGCTTTAGCGGGAGCGTGCGTGTGAGGGCGCAGGTTAGTGTTAGCGTACGGGTTAGGATTAGGGGACGGGTGAGGGTCAGGCTTCGGGGAAGGGTTAGGGTTAGGGTTCGGGCTAGGGTTAGGGTTAGGGTTAGGGGACGGTTTAGGGTCCAGGTGAGGGTCCGACAACGCTTTAGGGGCAGCGTGCGTGTGAGGGCGCGGGTTAGTGTGAGCCTACGGGTGAGGATTAGGGGACGGGTGAGGGTCAGGCTTCGGGGAAGGGTTAGGGTTAGGGTTCGGGCTAGGGTTAGGGTTAGGGGACGGGGACGGTTTAGGGTCCAGGTGAGGGTCCGACAAAGCTTTGGGGGAGGGTGCGTGTGAGGGCGCGGGTTAGTGTTAGCGTACGGGTTAGGATTAGGGGACGGGTGAGGGTCAGGCTTCGGGGAAGGGTTAGGGTTAGGGTTCGGGCTAGGGTTAGGGTTAGGGGACGGGGACGGTTTAGGGTCCAGGTGAGGGTCCGACAACGCTTTACAGGGAGCGTGCGTGTGAGGGCGCGGGTTAGTGTTAGCATACGGGTTAGGATTAGGGGACGGGTGAGGGTCAGGCTTCGGGGAAGGGTTAGGGTTAGGGTTTGGGCTAGGGTTAGGGTTAGGGGACGGGGACGGTTTAGGGTCCAGGTGAGGGTCCGACAACGCTTTAGGGGGAGCGTGCGTGTGAGGGCGCGGGTTAGTGTTAGCGTACGGGTTAGGATTAGGGGACGGGTGAGTGTCAGGCTTCGGGGAACGGTTAGGGTTAGGGTTCGGGCTAGGGTTAGGGTTAGGGGACGGGGACGGTTCAGGGTCCAGGTGAGGGTCCGACAACGCTTTAGGGGAAGCGTGCGTGTGAGGGCGCGGGTTAGTGTGAGCCTACGGGTTAGGATTAGGGGACGGGTGAGGGTCAGGCTTCGGGGAAGGGTTAGGGTTAGGGTTCGGGCTACGGTTAGGGTTAGGGGACGGGGACGGTTTAGGGTCCAGGTGAGGGTCCGACAACGCTTTAGGGGCAGCGTGCGTGTGAGGGCGCGGGTTAGTGTGAGCGTACGTGTTAGGATTAGGGCACGGGTGAGGGTCAGGTTTCGGGGAAGGGTTAGGGTTAGGGTTTGGGCTAGGGTTAGGGTTAGGGGACGGGGACGGTTTAGGGTCCAGGTGAGGGTCCGACAACGCTTTAGGGGGAGCGTGCATGTGAGGGCGCGGGTTAGTGTGAGTGTACGTGTTAGGATTAGGGGACGGGTGAGAGTCAGGCTTCGGGGAAGGTTTAGGGTTAGGGTTCGGGCTAGGGTTAGGGTTAGGGGATGGGGACGGTTTAGGGTCCAGGTGAGGGTCAGAAAACGCTTTAGGGGGAGCGTGCGTGTGAGGGCGCGGGTTAGTGTGAGCCTACGGTTTAGGATTAGGGGACGAGTGAGGGTCAGGCTTCGGGGAAGGGTTAGGGTTAGGGTTCGGGCTAGGGTTAGGGTTAGGGGACAGGGACGGTTCAGGGTCCAGGTGAGGGTCCGACAACGCTTTAGCGGGAGCGTGCGTGTGAGGGCGCAGGTTAGTGTTAGCGTACGGGTTAGGATTAGGGGACGGGTGAGGGTCAGGCTTCGGGGAAGGGTTAGGGTTAGGGTTCGGGCTAGGGTTAGGGTTAGGGGACGGGGACGGTTCAGGGTCCAGGTGATGGTCCGACAACGCTTTAGGGGAAGCGTGCGTGTGACGGCGCGGGTTAGTGTGAGCCTACGGGTTAGGATTAGGGGACGGGTGAGGGTCAGGCTTCGGGGAAGGGTTAGGGTTAGGGTTCGGGCTAGGGTTAGGGTTAGGGGACGGGGACGGTTTAGGGTCCAGGTGAGGGTCCGACAACGCTTTAGGGGCAGCGTGCGTGTGAGGGCGCGGGTTAGTGTGAGCGTACGTTGTAGGATTAGGGCACGGGTGAGGGTCAGGTTTCGGGGAAGGGTTAGGGTTAGGGTTTGGGCTAGGGTTAGGGTTAGGGGACGGGGACGGTTTAGGGTCCAGGTGAGGGTCCGACAACGCTTTAGGGGGAGCGTGCGTGTGAGGGCGCGGGTTAGTGTGAGTGTACGTGTTAGGATTAGGGGACGGGTGAGAGTCAGGCTTCGGGGAAGGTTTAGGGTTAGGGTTCGGGCTAGGGTTAGGGTTAGGGGACGGGGACGGTTTAGGGTCCAGGTGAGGGTCAGAAAACGCTTTAGGGGGAGCGTGCGTGTGAGGGCGCGGGTTAGTGTGAGCGTACGGGTTAGGATTAGGGGACGAGTGAGGGTCAGGCTTCGGGGAAGGGTTAGGGTTAGGGTTCGGGCTAGGGTTAGGGTTAGGGGACAGGGACGGTTCAGGGTCCAGGTGAGGGTCCGACAACGCTTTAGCGGGAGCGTGCGTGTGAGGGCGCAGGTTAGTGTTAGCGTACGGGTTAGGATTAGGGGACGGGTGAGGGTCAGGCTTCGGGGAAGGGTTAGGGTTAGGGTTCGGGCTAGGGTTAGGGTTAGGGGACGGGGACGGTTCAGGGTCCAGGTGAGGGTCCTACAACGCTTTAGGGGGAGCGTGCGTGTGAGGGGGCGGGTTAGTGTGATCCTACGGGTTAGGATTAGGGGACGGGTGAGGGTCAGGCTTCGGGGAAGGGTTAGGGTTAGGGTTCGGGCTAGGGTTAGGGTTAGGGGACGGGGACGGTTTAGGGTCCAGGTGAGGGTCCGACAACGCATTAGGGGGAGCGTGCGTGTGAGGGCGCAGGTTAGTGTGAGCCTACAGGTTAGGATTAGGGGACGGGTGAGGGTCAGGCTTCGGGGAAGGGTTAGGGTTAGGGTTCGGGCTAGGGTTAGGGTTAGGGGACGGGGACGGTTTAGGGTCCAGGTGAGGGTCCGACAACGCTTTAGGGGCAGCGTGCGTGTGAGGGCGCGGGTTAGTGTGAGCGTACGTGTTAGGATTAGGGGACGGGTGAGGGTCAGGTTTCGGGGAAGGGTTAGGGTTACGGTTTGGGCTAGGGTTAGGGTTAGGGGACGGGGACGGTTTAGGGTCCAGGTGAGGGTCCGACAACGCTTTAGGGGGAGCGTGCCTGTGAGGGCGCGGGTTAGTGTGAGTGTACGTGTTAGGATTAGGGGACGGGTGAGAGTCAGGCTTCGGGGAAGGGTTAGGGTTAGGGTTCGGGCTAGGGTTAGGGTTAGGGTTAGGGGACGGTTTAGGGTCCAGGTGAGGGTCCGACAACGCTTTAGGGGCAGCGTGCGTGTGAGGGCGCGGGTTAGTGTGAGCCTACGGGTGAGGATTAGGGGACGGGTGAGGGTCAGGCTTCGGGGAAGGGTTAGGGTTAGGGTTCGGGCTAGGGTTAGGGTTAGGGGACGGGGACGGTTTAGGGTCCAGGTGAGGGTCCGACAACGCTTTAGGGGCAGCGTGCGTGTGAGGGCGCGGGTTAGTGTGAGTGTACGTGTTAGGATTAGGGGACGGGTGAGAGTCAGGCTTCGGGGAAGGTTTAGGGTTAGGGTTCGGGCTAGGGTTAGGGTTAGGGGACGGGGACGGTTTAGGGTCCAGGTGAGGGTCAGAAAACGCTTTAGGGGGAGCGTGCGTGTGAGGTCGCGGGTTAGTGTGAGCCTACGGTGTAGGATTAGGGGACGAGTGAGGGTCAGGCTTCGGGGAAGGGTTAGGGTTAGGGTTCGGGCTAGGGTTAGGGTTAGGGGACAGGGACGGTTCAGGGTCCAGGTGAGGGTCCGACAATGCTTTAGCGGGAGCGTGCGTGTGAGGGCGCAGGTTAGTGTTAGCGTACGGGTTAGGATTAGGGGACGGGTGAGGGTCAGGCTTCGGGGAAGGGTTAGGGTTAGGGTTCGGGCTAGGGATAGGGTTAGGGGACGGGGACGGTTTAGGGTCCAGGTGAGGGTCCGACAACGCTTTGGGGGAGGGTGCGTGTGAGGGCGCGGGTTAGTGTTAGCGTACGGGTTAGGATTAGGGGACGGGTGAGTGTCAGGCTTCGGGGAAGGGTTAGGGTTAGGGTTCGGGCTAGGGTTAGGGTTAGGGGACGGGGACGGTTCAGGGTCCAGGTGAGGGTCCGACAACGCTTTAGGGGGAGCGTGCGTGTGAGGGCGCGGGTTAGTGTGAGCCTACGGGTTAGGATTAGGGGACGGGTGAGGGTCAGGCTTCGGGGAAGGGTTAAGGTTAGGGTTCGGGCTAGGGTTAGGGTTAGGGGACGGGGACGGTTTAGGGTCCAGGTGAGGGTCCGACAACGCTTTAGGGGGAGTGTGCGTGTGAGGGCGCGGGTTAGTGTGAGCCTACAGGTTAGGATTAGGGGACGGGTGAGGGTCAGGCTTCGGGGAAGTGTTAGAGTTAGGGTTCGGGCTAGGGTTAGGGTTAGGGGACGGGGACGGTTTAGGGTCCAGGTGAGGGTCCGACAACGCTTTAGGGGCAGCGTGCGTGTGAGGGCGCGGGTTAGTGTGAGCGTACGTGTTAGGATTAGGGGACGGGTGAGGGTCAGGTTTCGGGGAAGGGTTAGGGTTAGGGTTTGGGCTAGGGTTAGGGTTAGGGGACGGGGACGGTTTAGGGTCCAGGTGAGGGTCCGACAACGCTTTAGGGGGAGCGTGCCTGTGAGGGCGCGGGTTAGTGTGAGTGTACGTGTTAGGATTAGGGGACGGGTGAGAGTCAGGCTTCGGGGAAGGGTTAGGGTTAGGGTTCGGGCTAGGGTTAGGGTTAGGGGACGGGGACGGTTTAGGGTCCAGGTGAGGGTCCGACAACGCTTTAGGGGGAGCGTGCGTGTGAGGGCGCGGGTTAGTGTGAGCCTACGGGTTAGGATTAGGGGACGGGTGAGGGTCAGGCTTCGGGGAAGGGTTAGGGTTAGGGTTCGGGCTAGGGTTAGGGTTAGGGGACGGGGACGGTTTAGGGTCCAGGTGAGGGTCCGACAACGCTTTAGGGGGAGCGTGCGTGTGAGGGTGCGGGTTAGTGTGAGCCTACGGTTTAGGATTAGGGGACGGGAGAGGGTCAGGCTTCGGGGAAGGGTTAGGGTTAGGGTTCGGGCTAGGGTTAGGGTTAGGGGACGGGGACGGTTTAGAGTCCAGGTGAGGGTCCGACAGCGCTTTGGGGGAGGGTGCGTGTGAGGGCGCAGGTTAGTGTTAGTGTACGGGTTAGGATTAGGGGACGGGTGAGGGTCAGGCTTCGGGGAAGGGTTAGGGTTAGGGTTCGGGCTAGGGTTAGGGTTAGGGGACGGGCACGGTTCAGGGTCCAGGTGAGGGTCCTACAACGCTTTAGGGGGAGCGTGCGTGTGAGGGTGCGGGTTAGTGTGAGCCTACGGTTTAGGATTAGGGGACGGGAGAGGGTCAGGCTTCGGGGAAGGGTTAGGGTTAGGGTTCGGGCTAGGGTTAGGGTTAGGGGACGGGGACGGTTTAGCGTCCAGGTGAGGGTCCGAAAACGCTTTAGCGGGAGCGTGCGTGTGAGGGCGCAGGTTAGTGTTAGCGTACGGGTTAGGATTAGGGGACGGGTGAGGGTCAGGCTTCGGGGAAGGGATAGGGTTAGGGTTCGGGCTAGGGTTAGGGTTAGGGGACGGGGACGGTTCAGGGTCCAGGTGAGGGTCCTACAACGCTTTAGGGGGAGCGTGCGTGTGAGGGCGCGGGTTAGTGTGATCCTATGGGTTAGGATTAGGGGACGGGTGAGGGTCAGGCTTCGGGGAAGGGTTAGGGTTAGGGTTCGGGCTAGGGTTAGGGTTAGGGGACGGGGACGGTTTAGGGTCCAGTTGAGGGTCCGACAACGCTTTAGGGGGAGCGTGCGTGTGAGGGCGCGGGTTAGTGTGAGCCTACAGGTTAGGATTAGGGTACGGGTGAGGGTCAAGCTTCGGGGAAGGGTTAGGGTTAGGGTTCGGGCTAGGGTTAGGGTTAGGGGACGGGGACGGTTTAGGGTCCAGGTGAGGGTCCGACAACGCTTTAGGGGCAGCGTGCGTGTGAGGGCGCGGGTTAGTGTGAGCGTACGTGTTAGGATTAGGGGACGGGTGAGGGTCAGGTTTCGGGGAAGGGTTAGGGTTACGGTTTGGGCTAGGGTTAGGGTTAGGGGACGGGGACGGTTTAGGGTCCAGGTGAGGGTCCGACAACGCTTTAGGGGGAGCGTGCCTGTGAGGGCGCGGGTTAGCGTGAGTGTACGTGTTAGGAATAGGGGACGGGTGAGTGTCAGGCTTCGGGGAAGGGTTAGGGTTAGGGTTCGGGCTAGGGTTAGGGTTAGGGGACGGGGACGGTTCAGGGTCCAGGTGAGGGTCCGACAACGCTTTAGGGGGAGCGTGCGTGTGAGGGCGCGGGTTAGTGTGAGCCTACGGGTTAGGATTAGGGGACGGGTGAGGGTCAGGCTTCGGGGAAGGGTTAAGGTTAGGGTTCGGGCTAGGGTTAGGGTTAGGGGACGGGGACGGTTTAGGGTCCAGGTGAGGGTCCGACAACGCTTTAGGGGGAGTGTGCGTGTGAGGGCGCGGGTTAGTGTGAGCCTACAGGTTAGGATTAGGGGACGGGTGAGGGTCAGGCTTCGGGGAAGTGTTAGAGTTAAGGTTCGGGCTAGGGTTAGGGTTAGGGGACGGGGACGGTTTAGGGTCCAGGTGAGGGTCCGACAACGCTTTAGGGGCAGCGTGCGTGTGAGGGCGCGGGTTAGTGTGAGCGTACGTGTTAGGATTAGGGGACGGGTGAGGGTCAGGTTTCGGGGAAGGGTTAGGGTTAGGGTTTGGGCTAGGGTTAGGGTTAGGGGACGGGGACGGTTTAGGGTCCAGGTGAGGGTCCGACAACGCTTTAGGGGGAGCGTGCCTGTGAGGGCGCGGGTTAGTGTGAGTGTACGTGTTAGGATTAGGGGACGGGTGAGAGTCAGGCTTCGGGGAAGGGTTAGGGTTAGGGTTCGGGCTAGGGTTAGGGTTAGGGGACGGGGACGGTTTAGGGTCCAGGTGAGGGTCCGACAACGCTTTAGGGGGAGCGTGCGTGTGAGGGCGCGGGTTAGTGTGAGCCTACGGGTTAGGATTAGGGGACGGGTGAGGGTCAGGCTTCGGGGAAGGGTTAGGGTTAGGGTTCGGGCTAGGGTTAGGGTTAGGGGACGGGGACGGTTTAGGGTCCAGGTGAGGGTCCGACAACGCTTTAGGGGGAGCGTGCGTGTGAGGGTGCGGGTTAGTGTGAGCCTACGGTTTAGGATTAGGGGACGGGAGAGGGTCAGGCTTCGGGGAAGGGTTAGGGTTAGGGTTCGGGCTAGGGTTAGGGTTAGGGGACGGGGACGGTTTAGAGTCCAGGTGAGGGTCCGACAGCGCTTTGGGGGAGGGTGCGTGTGAGGGCGCAGGTTAGTGTTAGTGTACGGGTTAGGATTAGGGGACGGGTGAGGGTCAGGCTTCGGGGAAGGGTTAGGGTTAGGGTTCGGGCTAGGGTTAGGGTTAGGGGACGGGCACGGTTCAGGGTCCAGGTGAGGGTCCTACAACGCTTTAGGGGGAGCGTGCGTGTGAGGGTGCGGGTTAGTGTGAGCCTACGGTTTAGGATTAGGGGACGGGAGAGGGTCAGGCTTCGGGGAAGGGTTAGGGTTAGGGTTCGGGCTAGGGTTAGGGTTAGGGGACGGGGACGGTTTAGCGTCCAGGTGAGGGTCCGAAAACGCTTTAGCGGGAGCGTGCGTGTGAGGGCGCAGGTTAGTGTTAGCGTACGGGTTAGGATTAGGGTACGGGTGAGGGTCAAGCTTCGGGGAAGGGTTAGGGTTAGGGTTCGGGCTAGGGTTAGGGTTAGGGGACGGGGACGGTTTAGGGTCCAGGTGAGGGTCCGACAACGCTTTAGGGGAAGCGTGCGTGTGAGGGCGCGGGTTAGTGTGAGCGTACGTGTTAGGATTAGGGGACGGGTGAGGGTCAGGTTTCGGGGAAGGGTTAGGGTTACGGTTTGGGCTAGGGTTAGGGTTAGGGGACGGGGACGGTTTAGGGTCCAGGTGAGGGTCCGACAACGCTTTAGGGGGAGCGTGCCTGTGAGGGCGCGGGTTAGCGTGAGTGTACGTGTTAGGATTAGGGTACGGGTGAGAGTCAGGCTTCGGGGAAGGGTTAGGGTTAGGGTTCGGGCTAGGGTTAGGGTTAGGGGACGGGGACGGTTCAGGGTCCAGGTGATGGTCCGACAACGCTTTAGGGGAAGCGTGCGTGTGACGGCGCGGGTTAGTGTGAGCCTACGGGTTAGGATTAGGGGACGGGTGAGGGTCAGGCTTCGGGGAAGGGTTAGGGTTAGGGTTCGGGCTAGGGTTAGGGTTAGGGGACGGGGACGGTTTAGGGTCCAGGTGAGGGTCCGACAACGCTTTAGGGGCAGCGTGCGTGTGAGGGCGCGGGTTAGTGTGAGCGTACGTTGTAGGATTAGGGCACGGGTGAGGGTCAGGTTTCGGGGAAGGGTTAGGGTTAGGGTTTGGGCTAGGGTTAGGGTTAGGGGACGGGGACGGTTTAGGGTCCAGGTGAGGGTCCGACAACGCTTTAGGGGGAGCGTGCGTGTGAGGGCGCGGGTTAGTGTGAGTGTACGTGTTAGGATTAGGGGACGGGTGAGAGTCAGGCTTCGGGGAAGGTTTAGGGTTAGGGTTCGGGCTAGGGTTAGGGTTAGGGGACGGGGACGGTTTAGGGTCCAGGTGAGGGTCAGAAAACGCTTTAGGGGGAGCGTGCGTGTGAGGGCGCGGGTTAGTGTGAGCGTACGGGTTAGGATTAGGGGACGAGTGAGGGTCAGGCTTCGGGGAAGGGTTAGGGTTAGGGTTCGGGCTAGGGTTAGGGTTAGGGGACAGGGACGGTTCAGGGTCCAGGTGAGGGTCCGACAACGCTTTAGCGGGAGCGTGCGTGTGAGGGCGCAGGTTAGTGTTAGCGTACGGGTTAGGATTAGGGGACGGGTGAGGGTCAGGCTTCGGGGAAGGGTTAGGGTTAGGGTTCGGGCTAGGGTTAGGGTTAGGGGACGGGGACGGTTCAGGGTCCAGGTGAGGGTCCTACAACGCTTTAGGGGGAGCGTGCGTGTGAGGGGGCGGGTTAGTGTGATCCTACGGGTTAGGATTAGGGGACGGGTGAGGGTCAGGCTTCGGGGAAGGGTTAGGGTTAGGGTTCGGGCTAGGGTTAGGGTTAGGGGACGGGGACGGTTTAGGGTCCAGGTGAGGGTCCGACAACGCATTAGGGGGAGCGTGCGTGTGAGGGCGCGGGTTAGTGTGAGCCTACAGGTTAGGATTAGGGGACGGGTGAGGGTCAGGCTTCGGGGAAGGGTTAGGGTTAGGGTTCGGGCTAGGGTTAGGGTTAGGGGACGGGGACGGTTTAGGGTCCAGGTGAGGGTCCGACAACGCTTTAGGGGCAGCGTGCGTGTGAGGGCGCGGGTTAGTGTGAGCGTACGTGTTAGGATTAGGGGACGGGTGAGGGTCAGGTTTCGGGGAAGGGTTAGGGTTACGGTTTGGGCTAGGGTTAGGGTTAGGGGACGGGGACGGTTTAGGGTCCAGGTGAGGGTCCGACAACGCTTTAGGGGGAGCGTGCCTGTGAGGGCGCGGGTTAGTGTGAGTGTACGTGTTAGGATTAGGGGACGGGTGAGAGTCAGGCTTCGGGGAAGGGTTAGGGTTAGGGTTCGGGCTAGGGTTAGGGTTAGGGTTAGGGGACGGTTTAGGGTCCAGGTGAGGGTCCGACAACGCTTTAGGGGCAGCGTGCGTGTGAGGGCGCGGGTTAGTGTGAGCCTACGGGTGAGGATTAGGGGACGGGTGAGGGTCAGGCTTCGGGGAAGGGTTAGGGTTAGGGTTCGGGCTAGGGTTAGGGTTAGGGGACGGGGACGGTTTAGGGTCCAGGTGAGGGTCCGACAAAGCTTTGGGGGAGGGTGCGTGTGAGGGCGCGGGTTAGTGTTAGCGTACGGGTTAGGATTAGGGGACGGGTGAGGGTCAGGCTTCGGGGAAGGGTTAGGGTTAGGGTTCGGGCTAGGGTTAGGGTTAGGGGACGGGGACGGTTTAGGGTCCAGGTGAGGGTCCGACAACGCTTTAGGGGGAGCGTGCATGTGAGGGCGCGGGTTAGTGTGAGTGTACGTGTTAGGATTAGGGGACGGGTGAGAGTCAGGCTTCGGGGAAGGTTTAGGGTTAGGGTTCGGGCTAGGGTTAGGGTTAGGGGATGGGGACGGTTTAGGGTCCAGGTGAGGGTCAGAAAACGCTTTAGGGGGAGCGTGCGTGTGAGGGCGCGGGTTAGTGTGAGCCTACGGTTTAGGATTAGGGGACGAGTGAGGGTCAGGCTTCGGGGAAGGGTTAGGGTTAGGGTTCGGGCTAGGGTTAGGGTTAGGGGACAGGGACGGTTCAGGGTCCAGGTGAGGGTCCGACAACGCTTTAGCGGGAGCGTGCGTGTGAGGGCGCAGGTTAGTGTTAGCGTACGGGTTAGGATTAGGGGACGGGTGAGGGTCAGGCTTCGGGGAAGGGTTAGGGTTAGGGTTCGGGCTAGGGTTAGGGTTAGGGGACGGGGACGGTTCAGGGTCCAGGTGAGGGTCCGACAACGCTTTAGCGGGAGCGTGCGTGTGAGGGCGCGGGTTAGTGTGAGCCTACGGGTTAGGATTAGGGGACGGGTGAGGGTCAGGCTTCGGGGAAGGGTTAGGGTTAGGGTTCGGGCTAGGGTTAGGGTTAGGGGACGGGGACGGTTTAGGGTCCAGGTGAGGGTCTGACAACGCTTTAGGGGGAGCGTGCGTGTGAGGGCGCGGGTTAGTGTGAGCCTACAGGTTAGGATTAGGGGACGGGTGAGGGTCAGGCTTCGGGGAAGGGTTAGGGTTAGGGTTCGGGCTAGGGTTAGGGTTAGGGGACGGGGACGGTTCAGGGTCCAGGTGAGGGTCCGACAACGCTTTAGGGGGAGCGTGCGTGTGAGGGCGCGGGTTAGTGTGAGCCTACGGGTTAGGATTAGGGGACGGGTGAGGGTCAGGCTTCGGGGAAGGGTTAGGGTTAGGGTTCGGGCTAGGGTTAGGGTTAGGGGACGGGGACGGTTTAGGGTCCAGGTGAGGGTCCGACAACGCTTTAGGGGGAGCGTGCGTGTGAGGGCGCGGGTTAGTGTGAGCCTACAGGTTAGGATTAGGGGACGGGTGAGGGTCAGGCTTCGGGGAAGGGTTAGGGTTAGGGTTCGGGCTAGGGTTAGGGTTAGGGGACGGGGACGGTTTAGGGTCCAGGTGAGGGTCCGACAACGCTTTAGGGGCAGCGTTCGTGTGAGGGCGCGGGTTAGTGTGAGCGTACGTGTTAGGATTAGGGGACGGGTGAGGGTCAGGTTTCGGGGAAGTGTTAGGGTTAGGGTTCGGGCTAGGGTTAGGGTTAGGGGACGGGGACGGTTTAGGTTCCAGGTGAGGGTCCGACAACGCTTTAGGGGGAGCGTGCGTGTGAGGGCGCGGGTTAGTGTTAGCGTACGGGTTAGGATTAGGGGACGGGTGAGTGTCAGGCTTCGGGGAACGGTTAGGGTTAGGGTTCGGGCTAGGGTTAGGGTTAGGGGACGGGGACGGTTTAGGGTCCAGGTGAGGGTCCGACAACGTTTTAGGGGGAGCGTGCGTGTGAGGGCGCAGGTTAGTGTTAGCGTACGGGTTAGGATTAGGGGACGGGTGAGGGTCAGGCTTCGGGGAAGGGTTAGGGTTAGGGTTCGGCCAAGGGTTAGGGTTAGGGGACGGGGACGGTTCAGGGTCCAGGTGAGGGTCCGACAACGCTTTAGGGGGAGCGTGCGTGTGAGGGCGCGGGTTAGTGTGAGCGTACGGGTTAGGATTAGGGGACGGGTGAGGGTCAGGCTTCGGGGAAGGGTTAGGGTTAGGGTTCGGGCTAGGGTTAGGGTTAGGGGACGGGGACGGTTTAGGGTCCAGGTGAGGGTCCGACAACGCTTTAGGGGGAGCGTGCGTGTGAGGGCGCGGGTTAGTGTGAGCCTACGGTTTAGGATTAGGGGACGGGTGAGGGTCAGGCTTCGGGGAAGGGTTAGGGTTAGGGTTCGGGCTAGGGTTAGGGTTAGGGGACGGGGACGGTTTAGGGTCCAGGTGAGGGTCCGACAACGCTTTAGGGGCAGCGTGCGTGTGAGGGCGCGGGTTAGTGTGAGCGTACGTGTTAGGATTAGGGGACGGGTGAGGGTCAGGTTTCGGGGAAGGGTTAGGGTTAGGGTTTGGGCTAGGGTTAGGGTTAGGGGAAGGGGACGGTTTAGGGTCCAGGTGAGGGTCCGACAACGCTTTAGGGGGAGCGTGCCTGTGAGGGCGCGGGTTAGTGTGAGTGTACGTGTTAGGATTAGGGGACGGGTGAGTGTCAGGCTTCGGGGAAGGGTTAGGGTTAGGGTTCGGGCTAGGGTTAGGGTTAGGGGACGGGGACGGTTTAGGGTCCAGGTGAGGGTCCGACAACGATTTAGGGGGAGCGTGCGTGTGAGGGCGCGGGTTAGTGTGAGTGTACGTGTTAGGATTAGGGGACGGGTGAGAGTCAGGCTTCGGGGAAGGTTTAGGGTTAGGGTTCGGGCTAGGGTTAGGGTTAGGGGACGGGGACGGTTTAGGGTCCAGGTGAGGGTCAGAAAACGCTTTAGGGGGAGCGTCCGTGTGAGGGCGCGGGTTAGTGTGAGCCTACGGTTTAGGATTAGGGGACGAGTGAGGGTCAGGCTTCGGGGAAGGGTTAGGGTTAGGGTTCGGGCTAGTGTTAGGGTTAGGGGACAGGGACGGTTCAGGGTCCAGGTGAGGGTCCGACAACGCTTTAGCGGGATCCTGCGTGTGAGGGCGCAGGTTAGTGTTAGCGTACGGGTTAGGATTAGGGGACGGGTGAGGGTCAGGCTTCGGGGAAGGGTTAGGGTTAGGGTTCGGGCTAGGGTTAGGGTTAGGGGACGGGGACGGTTCAGGGTCCAGGTGAGGGTCCGACAACGCTTTAGGGGGAGCGTGCGTGTGAGGGCGCGGGTTATTGTGAGCCTACGGGTTAGGATTAGGGGACGGGTGAGGGTCAGGCTTCGGGGAAGGGTTAGGGTTAGGGTTCGGCCTAGGGTTAGGGTTAGGGGACGGGGACGGTTTAGGGTCCAGGTGAGGGTCCGACAACGCTTTAGGGGGAGCGTGCGTGTGAGGGCGCGGGTTAGTGTGAGCCTACAGGTTAGGATTAGGGGACGGGTGAGGGTCAGGCTTCGGGGAAGGGTTAGGGTTAGGGTTCGGGCTAGGGTTAGGGTTAGGGGACGGGGACGGTTTAGGGTCCAGGTGAGGGTCCGACAACGCTTTAGGGGCAGCGTGCGTGTGAGGGCGCGGGTTAGTGTGAGCGTACGGGTTAGGATTAGGGGACGGGTGAGGGTCAGGTTTCGGGGAAGTGTTAGGGTTAGGGTTCGGGCTAGGGTTAGGGTTAGGGGACGGGGACGGTTTAGGGTCCAGGTGAGGGTCCGACAACGCTTTAGGGGGAGCGTGCCTGTGAGGGCGCGGGTTAGTGTGAGTGTACGTGTTAGGATTAGGGGACGGGTGAGAGTCAGGCTTCGGGGAAGGGTTAGGGTTAGGGTTCGGGCTAGGGTTAGGGTTAGGGGACGGGGACGGTTTAGGGTCCAGGTGAGGGTCCGACAACGCTTTAGGGGGAGCGTGCGTGTGAGGGCGCGGGTTAGTGTGAGCCTACGGGTTAGGATTAGGGGACGGGTGAGGGTCAGGCTTCGGGGAAGTGTTAGGGTTAGGGTTCGGGCTAGGGTTAGGGTTAGGGGACGGGGACGGTTTAGGGTCCAGGTGAGGGTCCGACAACGCTTTACAGGGAGCGTGCGTGTGAGGGCGCGGGTTAGTGTTAGCATATGGGTTAGGATTAGGGGACGGGTGAGGGTCAGGCTTCGGGGAAGGGTTAGGGTTAGGGTTCGGGCTAGGGTTAGTGTTAGGGGACGGGGACGGTTCAGGGTCCAGGTGAGGGTCCGACAACGCTTTAGGGGAAGCGTGCGTGTGAGGGCGCGGGTTAGTGTGAGCCTACGGGTTAGGATTAGGGGACGGGTGAGGGTCAGGCTTCAGGGAAGGGTTAGGGTTAGGGTTCGGGCTAGGGTTAGGGTTAGGGGACGGGGACGGTTTAGGGTCCAGGTGAGGGTCCGACAACGCTTTAGGGGCAGCGTGCGTGTGAGGGCGCGGGTTAGTGTGAGCGTACGTGTTAGGATTAGGGCACGGGTGAGGGTCAGGTTTCGGGGAAGGGTTAGGGTTAGGGTTTGGGCTAGGGTTAGGGTTAGGGGACGGGGACGGTTTAGGGTCCAGGTGAGGGTCCGACAACGCTTTAGGGGGAGCGTGCGTGTGAGGGCGCGTGTTAGTGTGAGCCTACGGTTTAGGATTAGGGGACGAGTGAGGGTCAGGCTTCGGGGAAGGGTTAGGGTTAGGGTTCGGGCTAGGGTTAGGGTTAGGGGACAGGGACGATTCAGGGTCCAGGTGAGGGTCCGACAATGCTTTAGCGGGAGCGTGCGTGTGAGGGCGCAGGTTAGTGTTAGCGTACGGGTTAGGATTAGGGGACGGGTGAGGGTCAGGCTTCTGGGAAGGGTTAGGGTTAGGGTTCGTGCTAGGGTTAGGGTTAGGGGACGGTGACGGTTTAGGGTCCAGGTGAGGGTCCGACAACGCTTTGGGGGAGGGTGCGTGTGAGGGCGCGGGTTAGTGTTAGCGTACGGGTTAGGATTAGGGGACGGGTGAGGGTCAGGCTTCGGGGAAGGCTTAGGGTTAGGGTTCGGGCTAGGGTTAGGGTTAGGGGACGGGGATGGTTTAGGGTCCAGGTGAGGGTCCGACAACGCTTTACAGGGAGCGTGCGTGTGAGGGCGCGGGTTAGTGTTAGCATATGGGTTAGGATTAGGGGACGGGTGAGGGTCAGGCTTCGGGGAAGGGTTAGGGTTAGGGTTCGGGCTAGGGTTAGGGTTAGGGGACGGGGACGGTTTAGGGTCCAGGTGAGGGTCCGACAACGCTTTAGGGGCAGCGTGCGTGTGAGGGCGCGGGTTAGTGTGAGTGTACGTGTTAGGATTAGGGGACGGGTGAGGGTCAGGTTTCGGGGAAGGTTTAGGGTTAGGGTTCGGGCTAGGGTTAGGGTTAGGGGACGGGGACGGTTTAGGGTCCAGGTGAGGGTCCGACAACGCTTTAGGGGGAGCGTGCCTTTGAGGGCGCGGGTTAGTGTGAGTGTACGTGTTAGGATTAGGGGACGGGTGAGAGTCAGGCTTCGGGGAAGGGTTAGGGTTAGGGTTCGGGCTAGGGTTAGGGTTAGGGGACGGGGACGGTTTAGGGTCCACTTGAGGGTCCGACAACGCTTTAGGGGGAGCGTGCGTGTGAGGGCGCGGGTTAGTGTGAGCCTACGGGTTAGGATTAGGGGACGGGTGAGGGTCAGGCTTCGGGGAAGTGTTAGGGTTAGGGTTCGGGCTAGGGTTAGGGTTAGGGGACGGGGACGGTTTAGGGTCCAGGTGAGGGTCCGACAACGCTTTAGGGGGAGCCTGCGTGTGAGGGCGCGGGTTAGTGTGAGCCTACGGTTTAGGATTAGGGGACGGGTGAGGGTCAGGCTTCGGGGAAGGGTTAGGGTTAGGGTTCGGGCTAGGGTTAGGGTTAGGGGATGGGGACGGTTTAGGGTCCAGGTGAGGGTCCGACAACGCTTTGGGGGAGGGTGCGTGTGAGGGCGCGGGTTAGTGTTAGCGTACGGGTTAGGATTAGGGGACGGGTGAGGGTCAGGCTTCGGGGAAGGGTTAGGGTTAGGGTTCGGGCTAGGGTTAGGGTTAGGGGACGGGGACGGTTTAGGGTCCAGGTGAGGGTCCGACAACGCTTTAGGGGGAGCGTGCGTGTGAGGGCGCGGGTTAGTGTTAGCCTACGGGTTAGGATTAGGGGACGGGTGAGGGTGAGGCTTCGGGGAAGGGTTAGGGTTAGGGTTCGGGCTAGGGTTAGGGTTAGGGGACGGGGACGGTTTAGGGTCCAGGTGAGGGTCCAACAACGGTTTAGGGGGAGCGTGCGTGTGAGGGCGCGGGTTAGTGTTAGCGTACGGTTTAGGATTAGGGGACGGGTGAGTGTCAGGCTTCGGGGAAGGGTTAGGGTTAGGGTTCGGGCTAGGGTTAGGGTTAGGGGACGGGGACGGTTTAGGGTCCAGGTGAGGGTCCGACAACGCTTTAGGGGGAGCGTGCGTGTGAGGGCGTGGGTTAGTGTGAGCCTACGGGTTAGGATTAGGGGACGGGTGAGGGTCAGGCTTCGGGGAAGGGTTAGGGTTAGGGTTCGGGCTAGGGTTAGGGTTAGGGGACGGGGACGGTTTAGGGTCCAGGTGAGGGTCCGACAACGCTTTAGGGGCAGCGTGCGTGTGAGGGCGCGGGTTAGTGTTAGCGTACGGGTTAGGATTAGGGGACGGGTGAGGGTGAGGTTTCGGGGAAGGGTTAGAGTTAGGGTTCGGGCTAGGGTTAGGGTTAGGGGACGGGGACGGTTTAGGGTGCAGGTGAGGGTCCGACAACGCTTTAGGGGGAGCGTGAGTGTGAGGCCGCGGGTTAGTGTTAGCGTACGGGTTAGGATTAGGGGACGGGTGAGGGTCAGGTTTCGGGGAAGGGTTAGGGTTAGGTTTCGGGCTAGGGTTAGGGTTAGGGGACGGGGACGGTTTAGGGTCCAGGTGAGGGTCCGACAATGCTTTAGGGCGAGCGTGCGTGTGAGGGCGCGGGTTAGTGTGAGCGTACGGGTTAGGATTAGGGGACGGGTGAGGGTCAGGCTTCGGGGAAGGGTTAGGGTTAGGGTTCGGGCTAGAGTTAGGGTTAGGGGACGGGGACGGTTTAGGGTCCAGGTGAGGGTCCGACAACGCTTTAGGGGGAGCGTGCGTGTGAGGGCGCGGGTTAGTGTGAGCCTACGGGATAGGATTAGGGGACGGGTAAGGGTCAGGCTTCGGGGAAGGGTTAGGGTTAGGGTTCGGGCTAGGGTTAGGGTTAGGGGACGGGGACGGTTTAGGGTCCAGGTGAGGGTCCGACAACGCTTTAGGGGCAGCGAGCGTGTGAGGGCGCGGGTTAGTGTGAGCGTACGTGTTACGATTAGGGTACGGGTGAGGGTCAGGTTTCGGGGAAGGGTTAGGGTTAGGGTTCGGGCTAGGGTTAGGGTTAGGGGACGGGGACGGTTTAGGGTCCAGGTGAGGGTCCGACAATGCTTTAGGGGGAGCGTGCGTGTGAGGGCGCTGGTTAGTGTGAGCGTACGGGTTAGGATTAGGGGACGGGTGAGGGTCAGGCTTCGGAAAAGGGTTAGGGTTAGGGTTCGGGCTAGGGTTAGGGTTAGGGGACGGGGACGGTTTAGGGTCCAGGTGAGGGTCCGACAACGCTTTAGGGGGAGCGTGCGTGTTAGGGCGCAGGTTAGTGTTAGCGTACGGGTTAGGATTAGGGGACGGGTGAGGGTCAGGCTTCGGGGAAGGGTTAGGGTTAGGGTTCGGGCTAGGGTTAGGGTTAGGCGATGGGGACGGTTCAGGGTCCAGGTGAGGGTCCGACAACGCTTTAGGGGGAGCGTGCGTGTGAGGGCGCGGGTTAGTGTGAGCCTATGGTTTAGGATTAGGGGACGAGTGAGGGTCAGGCTTCGGGGAAGGTTTAGGGTTAGTGTTCGGGCTAGGGTTAGGGTTAGGGGACGGGGACGGTTTAGGGTCCAGGTGAGGGTCCGACAACGCTTTAGGGGGAGCGTGCGTGTGAGGGTGCGGGTTAGTGTTACCATACGGGTTAGGATTAGGGGACGGGTGAGGGTCAGGCTTCGGGGAAGTGTTAGGGTTAGGGTTCGGGCTAGGGTTAGGGTTAGGGGGCGGGGATGGTTTAGGGTCCAGGTGAGGGTCCGACAACGCTTTAGGGGGAGCGTGCGTGTGAGGGCGCGGGTTAGTGTTAGCCTACGGGTTAGTATTAGGGGACGGGTGAGGGTCAGGCTTCGGGGAAGGGTTAGGGTTAGGGTTCGGGCTAGGGTTAGGGTTAGGGGACGGGGACGGTTTAGGGTCCAGGTGAGGGTCCGACAATGCTTTAGGGGGAGCGTGCGTGTGAGGGCGCGGGTTAGTGTTAGCGTACGGGTTAGGATTAGGGGACGGGTGAGGGTCAGGCTTCGGGGAAGGGTTAGGGTTAGGGTTCGGGCTAGGGTTAGGGTTAGGGGATGGGGACGGTTTACGGTCCAGGTGAGGGTCCGACAACGCTTTAGGGGCAGCGTGCGTGTGAGGGCGCGGGTTGGTGTGAGCGTACGTGTTAGGATTAGGGTACGGGTGAGGGTCAGGTTTCGGGGAAGGGTTAGGGATAGGGTTCGGGCTAAGGTTAGGGTTAGGGGACGGGGAAGGTTTAGGGTCCAGGTGAGGGTCCGACAATGCTTTAGGGGGAGCGTGCGTGTGAGGGCGCTGGTTAGTGTGAGCGTACGGGTTAGGATTAGGGGACGGTTGAGGGTCAGGCTTCGGGGAAGGGTTAGGGTTAGGGTTCGGGCTAGGGTTAGGGTTAGGGGATGGGGACGGATTAGGGTCCATGTGAGGGTCCGACAACGCTTTAGGGGGAGCGTGCGTGTGAGGGCGCGGGTTAGTGTTAGCGTACGGGTTAGGATTAGGGGACGGGTGAGGGTCAGGCTTCGGGGAAGGGTTATGGTTAGGGTTCGGGCTAGGGTTAGGGTTAGGGGATGGGGACGGTTCAGGGTCCAGGTGAGGGTCCGACAACGCTTTAGGGGAAGCGTGCGTGTGAGGGCGCGGGATAGTGTGAGCCTACGGTTTAGGATTAGGGGACGAGTGAGGGTCAGGCTTCGGGGAAGAGTTAGGGTTAGGGTTCGGGCTAGGGTTAGGGTTAGGGGACGGGGACGGTTTAGGGTCCAGGTGAGGGTCCGACAACGCTTTAGGGGGAGCGTGCGTGTGAGGGCGCGGGTTAGTGTTAGCGTACGGGTTGGGAATAGGGGACGGGTGAGGGTCAGGCTTCGGGGAAGGGTTAGGTTTAGGGTTCGGGCTAGGGTTAGGGTTAGGGGACGGGGACGGTTTATGGTCCAGGTGAGGGTCCGACAACGCTTTAGGGGGAGAGTGCGTGTGAGGGCGCGGGTTAGTGTTAGCGTACGGGTTAGGATTAGGGGACGGGTGAGTGTCAGGCTTCGGGGAAGGGTTAGGGTTAGGGTTCGGGCTAGGGTTAGGGTTAGGGGACGGGGACGGTTTAGGGTCCAGGTGAGGGTCCGACAACGCTTTAGGGGGAGCGTGCGTGTGAGGGCGCGGGTTAGTGTGAGCATACGGGTTAGGATTAGGGGACGGGTGAGGGTCAGGCTTCGGGGAAGGGTTAGGGTTAGGGTTCGGGCTAGGGTTAGGGTTAGGGGACGGGGACGGTTTAGGGTCCAGGTGAGGGTCCGACAACGCTTTAGGGGGAGCATGCGTGTGAGGGCGCGGGTTAGTGTGAGCCTACGGTTTAGGATTAGGGGACGGGTGAGGGTCAGGCTTCGGGGAAGTGTTAGGGTTAGGGTTCGGGCTAGGGTTAGGGTTAGGGGACGGGGATGGTTTAGGGTCCAGGTGAGGGTCCGACAACGCTTTGGGGGAGGGTGCGTGTGAGGGCGCGGGTTAGTGTTAGCGTACGGTTTAGGATTAGGGGACGGGTGAGGGTCAGGCTTCGGGGAAGGGTTAGGGTTAGAGTTCGGGCTAGGGTTAGGGTTAGGGGACGGGGACGGTTTAGGGTCCAGGTGAGGGTCCGACAACGCTTTAGGGGGAGCGTGCGTGTGAGGGCGCGGGTTAGTGTTAGCTTACGGGTTAGGATTAGGGGACGGGTGAGGGTCAGGCTTCGGGGAAGGGTTAGGGTTAGGGTTCGGCCTAGGGTTAGGGTTAGGGGACGGGGACGGTTTAGGGTCCAGGTGAGGGTCCGACAACGCTTTAGGGGGAGCGTGCGTGTGAGGGCGCGGGTTAGTGTTAGCGTACGGGTTAGGATTGGGGGACGGGTGAGTGTCAGGCTTCGGGGAAGGGTTAGGGTTAGGGTTCGGGCTAGGGTTAGGGTTAGGGGACGGGGACGGTTCAGGGTCCAGGTGAGGGTCCGACAACGCTTTAGGGGGAGCGTGCGTGTGAGGGCGCGGGTTAGTGTGAGCCTACGGGTTAGGATTAGGGGACGGGTGAGGGTCAGGCTTCGGGGAAGGGTTATGGTTAGGGTTCGGGCTAGGGTTAGGGTTAGGGGATGGGGACGGTTCAGGGTTCAGGTGAGGGTCCGACAACGCTTTAGGGGAAGCGTGCGTGTGAGGGCGCGGGTTAGTGTGAGCCTACGGTTTAGGATTAAGGGACGAGTGAGGGTCAGGCTTCGGGGAAGGGTTAGGGTTAGGGTTCGGGCTAGGGTTAGGGTTAGGGGACGGGGACGGTTTAGGGTCCAGGTGAGGGTCCAACAACGCTTTAGGGGGAGCGTGCGTGTGAGGGCGCGGGTTAGTGTTAGCGTACGGGTTAGGATTAGGGGACGGGTGAGGGTCAGGCTTCGGGGAAGGGTTAGGGTTAGGGTTCTGGCTAGGGTTAGGGTTAGGGGACGGGGACGGTTTATGGTCCAGGTGAGGGTCCGACAACGCTTTAGGGGGAGCGTGCGTGTGAGGGCGCGGGTTAGTGTTAGCGTACGGGTTAGGATTAGGGGACGGGTGAGTGTCAGGCTTCGGGGAAGTGTTAGGGTTAGGGTTCGGGCTAGGGTTAGGGTTAGGGGACGGGGACGGTTTAGGGTCCAGGTGAGGGTCCAACAACGCTTTAGGGGGAGCGTGCATGTGAGGGCGCGGGTTAGTGTGAGTGTACGTGTTAAGATTAGGGGACGGGTGAGAGTCAGGCTTCGGGGAAGGGTTAGGGTTAGGGTTCGGGCTAGGGTTAGGGTTAGGGGACGGGGACGGTTTAGGGTCCACTTGAGGGTCCGACAACACTTTACGGGGAGCGTGCGTGTGAGGGCGCGGGTTAGTGTGAGCCTACGGGTTAGGATTAGGGGACGGGTGAGGGTCAGGCTTCGGGGAAGTGTTAGGGTTAGGGTTCGGGCTAGGGTTAGGTTTAGGGGAAGGGGACGGTTTAGGGTCCAGGTGAGGGTCCGACAACGCTTTAGGGGGAGCCTGCGTGTGAGGGCGCGGGTTAGTGTGAGCCTACGGTTTAGGATTAGGGGACGGGTGAGGGTCAGGCTTCGGGGAAGGGTTAGGGTTAGGGTTCGGGCTAGGGTTAGGGTTAGGGGACGGGGACGGTTTAGGGTCCAGGTGAGTGTCCGACAACGCTTTGGGGGAGGGTGCCTGTGAGGGCGCGGGTTAGTGTTAGCGTACGGGTTAGGATTAGGGGACGGGTGAGGGTCAGGCTTCGGGGAAGGGTTAGGGTTAGGGTTCGGGCTAGGGTTAGGGTTAGGGGACGGGGACGGTTTAGGGTCCAGGTGAGGGTCCGACAACGCTTTAGGGGGAGCGTGCGTGTGAGGGCGCGGGTTAGTGTTAGCCTACGGGTTAGGATTAGGGGACGGGTGAGGGTGAGGCTTCGGGGAAGGGTTAGGGTTAGGGTTCGGGCTAGGGTTAGGGTTAGGGGACGGGGACGGTTTAGGGTCCAGGTGAGGGTCCGACAACGCTTTAGGGGGAGCGTGCGTGTGAGGGCGCGGGTTAGTGTTAGCGTACGGTTTAGGATTAGGGGACGGGTGAGTGTCAGGCTTCGGGGAAGGGTTAGGGTTAGGGTTCGGGCTAGGGTTAGGGTTAGGGGACGGGGACGGTTTAGGGTCCAGGTGAGGGTCCGACAACGCTTTAGGGGGAGCGTGCGTGTGAGGGCGCGGGTTAGTGTGAGCCTACGGGTTAGGATTAGGGGACGGGTGAGGGTCAGGCTTCGGGGAAGGGTTAGGGTTAGGGTTCGGGCTAGGGTTAGGGTTAGGGGACGGGGACGGTTTAGGGTCCAGGTGAGGGTCCGACAACGCTTTAGGGGCAGCGTGCGTGTGAGGGCACGGGTTAGTGTTAGCGTACGGGTTAGGATTAGGGGACGGGTGAGGGTGAGGTTTCGGGGAAGGGTTAGGGTTAGGGTTCGGGCTAGGGTTAGGGTTAGGGGACGGGGACGGTTTAGGGTGCAGGTGAGGGTCCGACAACGCTTTAGGGGGAGCGTGTGTGTGAGGCCGCGGGTTAGTGTTAGCGTACGGGTTAGGATTAGGGGACGGGTGAGGGTCAGGTTTCGGGGAAGGGTTAGGGTTAGGTTTCGGGCTAGGGTTAGGGTTAGGGGACGGGGACGGTTTAGGGTCCAGGTGAGGGTCCGACAATGCTTTAGGGGGAGCGTGCGTGTGAGGGCGCGGGTTAGTGTGAGCGTACGGGTTAGGATTAGGGGACGGGTGAGGGTCAGGTTTCGGGGAAGGGTTAGGGTTAGGTTTCGGGCTAGGGTTAGGGTTAGGGGACGGGGACGGTTTAGGGTCCAGGTGAGGGTCCGACAATGCTTTAGGGGGAGCGTGCGTGTGAGGGCGCGGGTTAGTGTGAGCGTACGGGTTAGGATTAGGGGACGGGTGAGGGTCAGGCTTCGGGGAAGGGTTACGGTTAGGGTTCGGGCTAGAGTTAGTGTTAGGGGACGGGGACGGTTTAGGGTCCAGGTGAGGGTCCGACAACGCTTTATGGGGAGCGTGCGTGTGAGGGCGCGGGTTAGTGTGAGCCTACGGGATAGGATTAGGGGACGGGTAAGGGTCAGGCTTCGGGGAAGGGTTAGGGTTAGGGTTCGGGCTAGGGTTAGGGTTAGGGGACGGGGACGGTTTAGGGTCCAGGTGAGGGTCCGACAACGCTTTAGGGGCAGCGAGCGTGTGAGGGCGCGGGTTAGTGTGAGCGTACGTGTTACGATTAGGGTACGGGTGAGGGTCAGGTTTCGGGGAAGGGTTAGGGTTAGGGTTCGGGCTAGGGTTAGGGGACGGGGACGGTTTAGGGTCCAGGTGAGGGTCCGACAACGCTTTAGGGGGAGCGTGCGTGTGAGGGCGCTGGTTAGTGTGAGCGTACGGGTTAGGATTAGGGGACGGGTGAGGGTCAGGCTTCGGGGAAGGGTTAGGGTTAGGGTTCGGGCTAGGGTTAGGGTTAGGGGACGGGGACGGTTTAGGGTCCAGGTGAGGGTCCGACAACGCTTTAGGGGGAGCGTGCGTGTTAGGGCGCAGGTTAGTGTTAGCGTACGGGTTAGGATTAGGGGACGGGTGAGGGTCAGGCTTCGGGGAAGGGTTAGGGTTAGGGTTCGGGCTAGGGTTAGGGTTAGGGGATGGGGACGGTTCAGGGTCCAGGTGAGGGTCCGACAACGCTTTAGGGGGAGCGTGCGTGTGAGGGCGCGGGTTAGTGTGAGCCTATGGTTTAGGATTAGGGGACGAGTGAGGGTCAGGCTTCGGGGAAGGTTTAGGGTTAGTGTTCGGGCTAGGGTTAGGTTTCGGGGACGGGGACGGTTTAGGGTCCAGGTGAGGGTCCGACAACGCTTTAGGGGGAGCGTGCGTGTGAGGGCTCGGGTTAGTGTTACCATACGGGTTAGGATTAGGGGACGGGTGAGGGTCAGGCTTCGGGGAAGTGTTAGGGTTAGGATTCGGGCTAGGGTTAGGGTTAGGGGGCGGGGATGGTTTAGGGTCCAGGTGAGGGTCCGACAACGCTTTAGGGGGAGCGTGCGTGTGAGGGCGCGGGTTAGTGTGAGCCTACGGGTTAGGATTAGGGGACGGGTGAGGGTCAGGCTTCGGGGAAGGGTTAGGGTTAGGGTTCGGGCTAGGGTTAGGGTTAGGGGACGGGGACGGTTTAGGGTCCAGGTGAGGGTCCGACAATGCTTTAGGGGGAGCGTGCGTGTGAGGGCGCGGGTTAGTGTGAGCGTACGGGTTAGGATTAGGGGACGGGTGAGGGTCAGGCTTCGGGGAAGGGTTAGGGTTAGGTTTCGGGCTAGGGTTAGGGTTAGGGGATGGGGACGGTTTACGGTCCAGGTGAGGGTCCGACAACGCTTTAGGGGCAGCGTGCGCGTGAGGGCGCGGGTTGGTGTGAGCGTACGTGTTAGGATTAGGGTACGGGTGAGGGTCAGGTTTCGGGGAAGGGTTAGGGATAGGGTTCGGGCTAGGGTTAGTGTTAGGGGACGGGGAAGGTTTAGGGTCCAGGTGAGGGTCCGACAATGCTTTAGGGGGAGCGTGCGTGTGAGGGCGCTGGTTAGTGTGAGCGTACGGGTTAGGATTAGGGGACGGGTGAGGGTCAGGCTTCGGGGAAGGGTTAGGGTTAGGGTTCGGGCTAGGGTTAGGGTTAGGGGATGGGGACGGATTAGGGTCCATGTGAGGGTCCGACAACGCTTTAGGGGGAGCGTGCGTGTGAGGGCGCGGGTTAGTGTTAGCGTACGGGTTAGGATTAGGGGACGGGTGAGGGTCAGGCTTCGGGGAAGGGTTATGGTTAGGGTTCGGGCTAGGGTTAGGGTTAGGGGATGGGGACGGTTCAGGGTCCAGGTGAGGGTCCGACAACGCTTTAGGGGAAGCGTGCGTGTGAGGGCGCGGGTTAGTGTGACCCTACGGTTTAGGATTAGGGGACGAGTGAGGGTCAGGCTTCGGGGAAGGGTTAGGGTTAGGGTTCGGGCTAGGGTTTGAGTTAGGGGACGGGGACGGTTTAGGGTCCAGGTGAGGGTCCGACAACGCTTTAGGGGGAGCGTGCGTGTGAGGGCGCGGGTTAGTGTTAGCGTACGGGTTGGGAATAGGGGACGGGTGAGGGTCAGGCTTCGGGGAAGGGTTAGGGTTAGGGTTCGGGCTAGGGTTAGGGTTAGGGGACGGGGACGGTTTAGGGTCCAGGTGAGGGTCCGACAACGCTTTAGGGGGAGAGTGCGTGTGAGGGCGCGGGTTAGTGTTAGCGTACGGGTTAGGATTAGGGGATGGGTGAGGGTGAGGCTTCGGGGAAGTGTTAGGGTTAGGTTTCGGGCTAGGGTTAGGGTTAGGGGACGGGGACGGTTTAGGGTCCAGGTGAGGGTCCGACAACGCTTTAGGGGGAGCGTGCGTGTGAGGGCGCGGGTTAGTGTGAGCCTACGGGTTAGGATTAGGGGACGGGTGAGGGTCAGGCTTCGGGGAAGGGTTAGGGTTAGGGTTCGGGCTAGGGTTAGGGTTAGGGGACGGGGACGGTTTAGGGTCCAGGTGAGGGTCCGACAACGCTTTGGGGGAGGGTGCGTGTGAGGGCGCAGGTTAGTGTTAGCGTACGGTTTAGGATTAGGGGACGGGTGAGGGTCAGGCTTCGGGGAAGGGTTAGGGTTAGAGTTCGGGCTAGGGTTAGGGTTAGGGGACGGGGACGGTTTAGGGTCCAGGTGAGGGTCCGACAACGCTTTAGGGGGAGCGTGCGTGTGAGGGCGCGGGTTAGTGTGAGCCTACGGGTTAGGATTAGGGGACGGGTGAGGGTCAGGCTTCGGGGAAGGGTTATGGTTAGGGTTCGGGCTAGGGTTAGGGTTAGGGGATGGGGACGGTTCAGGGTCCAGGTGAGGGTCCGACAACGCTTTAGGGGAAGCGTGCGTGTGAGGGGGCGGGTTAGTGTGAGCCTACGGTTTAGGATTAAGGGACGAGTGAGGGTCAGGCTTCGGGGAAGGGTTAGGGTTAGGGTTCGGGCTAGGGTTAGGGTTAGGGGACGGGGACGGTTTAGGGTCCAGGTGAGGGTCCAACAACGCTTTAGGGGGAGCGTGCGTGTGAGGGTGCGGGTTAGTGTTACCATACGGGTTAGGATTAGGGGACGGGTGAGGGTCAGGCTTCGGGGAAGTGTTAGGGTTAGGGTTCGGGCTAGGGTTAGGGTTAGGGGGCGGGGATGGTTTAGGGTCCAGGTGAGGGTCCGACAACGCTTTAGGGGGAGCGTGCGTGTGAGGGCGCGGGTTAGTGTTAGCCTACGGGTTAGTATTAGGGGACGGGTGAGGGTCAGGCTTCGGGGAAGGGTTAGGGTTAGGGTTCGGGCTAGGGTTAGGGTTAGGGGACGGGGACGGTTTAGGGTCCAGGTGAGGGTCCGACAATGCTTTAGGGGGAGCGTGCGTGTGAGGGCGCGGGTTAGTGTTAGCGTACGGGTTAGGATTAGGGGACGGGTGAGGGTCAGGCTTCGGGGAAGGGTTAGGGTTAGGGTTCGGGCTAGGGTTAGGGTTAGGGGATGGGGACGGTTTACGGTCCAGGTGAGGGTCCGACAACGCTTTAGGGGCAGCGTGCGTGTGAGGGCGCGGGTTGGTGTGAGCGTACGTGTTAGGATTAGGGTACGGGTGAGGGTCAGGTTTCGGGGAAGGGTTAGGGATAGGGTTCGGGCTAAGGTTAGGGTTAGGGGACGGGGAAGGTTTAGGGTCCAGGTGAGGGTCCGACAATGCTTTAGGGGGAGCGTGCGTGTGAGGGCGCTGGTTAGTGTGAGCGTACGGGTTAGGATTAGGGGACGGGTGAGGGTCAGGCTTCGGGGAAGGGTTAGGGTTAGGGTTCGGGCTAGGGTTAGGGTTAGGGGATGGGGACGGATTAGGGTCCATGTGAGGGTCCGACAACGCTTTAGGGGGAGCGTGCGTGTGAGGGCGCGGGTTAGTGTTAGCGTACGGGTTAGGATTAGGGGACGGGTGAGGGTCAGGCTTCGGGGAAGGGTTATGGTTAGGGTTCGGGCTAGGGTTAGGGTTAGGGGATGGGGACGGTTCAGGGTCCAGGTGAGGGTCCGACAACGCTTTAGGGGAAGCGTGCGTGTGAGGGCGCGGGATAGTGTGAGCCTACGGTTTAGGATTAGGGGACGAGTGAGGGTCAGGCTTCGGGGAAGAGTTAGGGTTAGGGTTCGGGCTAGGGTTAGGGTTAGGGGACGGGGACGGTTTAGGGTCCAGGTGAGGGTCCGACAACGCTTTAGGGGGAGCGTGCGTGTGAGGGCGCGGGTTAGTGTTAGCGTACGGGTTGGGAATAGGGGACGGGTGAGGGTCAGGCTTCGGGGAAGGGTTAGGTTTAGGGTTCGGGCTAGGGTTAGGGTTAGGGGACGGGGACGGTTTATGGTCCAGGTGAGGGTCCAACAACGCTTTAGGGGGAGAGTGCGTGTGAGGGCGCGGGTTAGTGTTAGCGTACGGGTTAGGATTAGGGGACGGGTGAGTGTCAGGCTTCGGGGAAGGGTTAGGGTTAGGGTTCGGGCTAGGGTTAGGGTTAGGGGACGGGGACGGTTTAGGGTCCAGGTGAGGGTCCGACAACGCTTTAGGGGGAGCGTGCGTGTGAGGGCGCGGGTTAGTGTGAGCATACGGGTTAGGATTAGGGGACGGGTGAGGGTCAGGCTTCGGGGAAGGGTTAGGGTTAGGGTTCGGGCTAGGGTTAGGGTTAGGGGACGGGGACGGTTTAGGGTCCAGGTGAGGGTCCGACAACGCTTTAGGGGGAGCGTGCGTGTGAGGGCGCGGGTTAGTGTGAGCCTACGGTTTAGGATTAGGGGACGGGTGAGGGTCAGGCTTCGGGGAAGTGTTAGGGTTAGGGTTCGGGCTAGGGTTAGGGTTAGGGGACGGGGATGGTTTAGGGTCCAGGTGAGGGTCCGACAACGCTTTGGGGGAGGGTGCGTGTGAGGGCGCGGGTTAGTGTTAGCGTACGGTTTAGGATTAGGGGACGGGTGAGGGTCAGGCTTCGGGGAAGGGTTAGGGTTAGAGTTCGGGCTAGGGTTAGGGTTAGGGGACGGGGACGGTTTAGGGTCCAGGTGAGGGTCCGACAACGCTTTAGGGGGAGCGTGCGTGTGAGGGCGCGGGTTAGTGTTAGCTTACGGGTTAGGATTAGGGGACGGGTGAGGGTCAGGCTTCGGGGAAGGGTTAGGGTTAGGGTTCGGGCTAGGGTTAGGGTTAGGGGACGGGGACGGTTTAGGGTCCAGGTGAGGGTCCGACAACGCTTTAGGGGGAGCGTGCGTGTGAGGGCGCGGGTTAGTGTTAGCGTACGGGTTAGGATTGGGGGACGGGTGAGTGTCAGGCTTCGGGGAAGGGTTAGGGTTAGGGTTCGGGCTAGGGTTAGGGTTAGGGGACGGGGACGGTTCAGGGTCCAGGTGAGGGTCCGACAACGCTTTAGGGGGAGCGTGCGTGTGAGGGCGCGGGTTAGTGTGAGCCTACGGGTTAGGATTAGGGGACGGGTGAGGGTCAGGCTTCGGGGAAGGGTTATGGTTAGGGTTCGGGCTAGGGTTAGGGTTAGGGGATGGGGACGGTTCAGGGTTCAGGTGAGGGTCCGACAACGCTTTAGGGGAAGCGTGCGTGTGAGGGCGCGGGTTAGTGTGAGCCTACGGTTTAGGATTAAGGGACGAGTGAGGGTCAGGCTTCGGGGAAGGGTTAGGGTTAGGGTTCGGGCTAGGGTTAGGGTTAGGGGACGGGGACGGTTTAGGGTCCAGGTGAGGGTCCAACAACGCTTTAGGGGGAGCGTGCGTGTGAGGGCGCGGGTTAGTGTTAGCGTACGGGTTAGGATTAGGGGACGGGTGAGGGTCAGGCTTCGGGGAAGGGTTAGGGTTAGGGTTCTGGCTAGGGTTAGGGTTAGGGGACGGGGACGGTTTATGGTCCAGGTGAGGGTCCGACAACGCTTTAGGGGGAGCGTGCGTGTGAGGGCGCGGGTTAGTGTTAGCGTACGGGTTAGGATTAGGGGACGGGTGAGTGTCAGGCTTCGGGGAAGTGTTAGGGTTAGGGTTCGGGCTAGGGTTAGGGTTAGGGGACGGGGACGGTTTAGGGTCCAGGTGAGGGTCCAACAACGCTTTAGGGGGAGCGTGCATGTGAGGGCGCGGGTTAGTGTGAGTGTACGTGTTAAGATTAGGGGACGGGTGAGAGTCAGGCTTCGGGGAAGGGTTAGGGTTAGGGTTCGGGCTAGGGTTAGGGTTAGGGGACGGGGACGGTTTAGGGTCCACTTGAGGGTCCGACAACACTTTACGGGGAGCGTGCGTGTGAGGGCGCGGGTTAGTGTGAGCCTACGGGTTAGGATTAGGGGACGGGTGAGGGTCAGGCTTCGGGGAAGTGTTAGGGTTAGGGTTCGGGCTAGGGTTAGGTTTAGGGGAAGGGGACGGTTTAGGGTCCAGGTGAGGGTCCGACAACGCTTTAGGGGGAGCCTGCGTGTGAGGGCGCGGGTTAGTGTGAGCCTACGGTTTAGGATTAGGGGACGGGTGAGGGTCAGGCTTCGGGGAAGGGTTAGGGTTAGGGTTCGGGCTAGGGTTAGGGTTAGGGGACGGGGACGGTTTAGGGTCCAGGTGAGGGTCCGACAACGCTTTGGGGGAGGGTGCCTGTGAGGGCGCGGGTTAGTGTTAGCGTACGGGTTAGGATTAGGGGACGGGTGAGGGTCAGGCTTCGGGGAAGGGTTAGGGTTAGGGTTCGGGCTAGGGTTAGGGTTAGGGGACGGGGACGGTTTAGGGTCCAGGTGAGGGTCCGACAACGCTTTAGGGGGAGCGTGCGTGTGAGGGCGCGGGTTAGTGTTAGCCTACGGGTTAGGATTAGGGGACGGGTGAGGGTGAGGCTTCGGGGAAGGGTTAGGGTTAGGGTTCGGGCTAGGGTTAGGGTTAGGGGACGGGGACGGTTTAGGGTCCAGGTGAGGGTCCGACAACGCTTTAGGGGGAGCGTGCGTGTGAGGGCGCGGGTTAGTGTTAGCGTACGGTTTAGGATTAGGGGACGGGTGAGTGTCAGGCTTCGGGGAAGGGTTAGGGTTAGGGTTCGGGCTAGGGTTAGGGTTAGGGGACGGGGACGGTTTAGGGTCCAGGTGAGGGTCCGACAACGCTTTAGGGGGAGCGTGCGTGTGAGGGCGCGGGTTAGTGTGAGCCTACGGGTTAGGATTAGGGGACGGGTGAGGGTCAGGCTTCGGGGAAGGGTTAGGGTTAGGGTTCGGGCTAGGGTTAGGGTTAGGGGACGGGGACGGTTTAGGGTCCAGGTGAGGGTCCGACAACGCTTTAGGGGCAGCGTGCGTGTGAGGGCACGGGTTAGTGTTAGCGTACGGGTTAGGATTAGGGGACGGGTGAGGGTGAGGTTTCGGGGAAGGGTTAGGGTTAGGGTTCGGGCTAGGGTTAGGGTTAGGGGACGGGGACGGTTTAGGGTGCAGGTGAGGGTCCGACAACGCTTTAGGGGGAGCGTGTGTGTGAGGCCGCGGGTTAGTGTTAGCGTACGGGTTAGGATTAGGGGACGGGTGAGGGTCAGGTTTCGGGGAAGGGTTAGGGTTAGGTTTCGGGCTAGGGTTAGGGTTAGGGGACGGGGACGGTTTAGGGTCCAGGTGAGGGTCCGACAATGCTTTAGGGGGAGCGTGCGTGTGAGGGCGCGGGTTAGTGTGAGCGTACGGGTTAGGATTAGGGGACGGGTGAGGGTCAGGTTTCGGGGAAGGGTTAGGGTTAGGTTTCGGGCTAGGGTTAGGGTTAGGGGACGGGGACGGTTTAGGGTCCAGGTGAGGGTCCGACAATGCTTTAGGGGGAGCGTGCGTGTGAGGGCGCGGGTTAGTGTGAGCGTACGGGTTAGGATTAGGGGACGGGTGAGGGTCAGGCTTCGGGGAAGGGTTAGGGTTAGGGTTCGGGCTAGAGTTAGGGTTAGGGGACGGGGACGGTTTAGGGTCCAGGTGAGGGTCCGACAACGCTTTATGGGGAGCGTGCGTGTGAGGGCGCGGGTTAGTGTGAGCCTACGGGATAGGATTAGGGGACGGGTAAGGGTCAGGCTTCGGGGAAGTGTTAGGGTTAGGGTTCGGGCTAGGGTTAGGGTTAGGGGACGGGGACGGTTTAGGGTCCAGGTGAGGGTCCGACAACGCTTTAGGGGCAGCGAGCGTGTGAGGGCGCGGGTTAGTGTGAGCGTACGTGTTACGATTAGGGTACGGGTGAGGGTCAGGTTTCGGGGAAGGGTTAGGGTTAGGGTTCGGGCTAGGGTTAGGGGACGGGGACGGTTTAGGGTCCAGGTGAGGGTCCGACAACGCTTTAGGGGGAGCGTGCGTGTGAGGGCGCTGGTTAGTGTGAGCGTACGGGTTAGGATTAGGGGACGGGTGAGGGTCAGGCTTCGGGGAAGGGTTAGGGTTAGGGTTCGGGCTAGGGTTAGGGTTAGGGGACGGGGACGGTTTAGGGTCCAGGTGAGGGTCCGACAACGCTTTAGGGGGAGCGTGCGTGTTAGGGCGCAGGTTAGTGTTAGCGTACGGGTTAGGATTAGGGGACGGGTGAGGGTCAGGCTTCGGGGAAGGGTTAGGGTTAGGGTTCGGGCTAGGGTTAGGGTTAGGGGATGGGGACGGTTCAGGGTCCAGGTGAGGGTCCGACAACGCTTTAGGGGGAGCGTGCGTGTGAGGGCGCGGGTTAGTGTGAGCCTATGGTTTAGGATTAGGGGACGAGTGAGGGTCAGGCTTCGGGGAAGGTTTAGGGTTAGTGTTCGGGCTAGGGTTAGGTTTCGGGGACGGGGACGGTTTAGGGTCCAGGTGAGGGTCCGACAACGCTTTAGGGGGAGCGTGCGTGTGAGGGCTCGGGTTAGTGTTACCATACGGGTTAGGATTAGGGGACGGGTGAGGGTCAGGCTTCGGGGAAGTGTTAGGGTTAGGATTCGGGCTAGGGTTAGGGTTAGGGGGCGGGGATGGTTTAGGGTCCAGGTGAGGGTCCGACAACGCTTTAGGGGGAGCGTGCGTGTGAGGGCGCGGGTTAGTGTGAGCCTACGGGTTAGGATTAGGGGACGGGTGAGGGTCAGGCTTCGGGGAAGGGTTAGGGTTAGGGTTCGGGCTAGGGTTAGGGTTAGGGGACGGGGACGGTTTAGGGTCCAGGTGAGGGTCCGACAATGCTTTAGGGGGAGCGTGCGTGTGAGGGCGCGGGTTAGTGTGAGCGTACGGGTTAGGATTAGGGGACGGGTGAGGGTCAGGCTTCGGGGAAGGGTTAGGGTTAGGTTTCGGGCTAGGGTTAGGGTTAGGGGATGGGGACGGTTTACGGTCCAGGTGAGGGTCCGACAACGCTTTAGGGGCAGCGTGCGCGTGAGGGCGCGGGTTGGTGTGAGCGTACGTGTTAGGATTAGGGTACGGGTGAGGGTCAGGTTTCGGGGAAGGGTTAGGGATAGGGTTCGGGCTAGGGTTAGTGTTAGGGGACGGGGAAGGTTTAGGGTCCAGGTGAGGGTCCGACAATGCTTTAGGGGGAGCGTGCGTGTGAGGGCGCTGGTTAGTGTGAGCGTACGGGTTAGGATTAGGGGACGGGTGAGGGTCAGGCTTCGGGGAAGGGTTAGGGTTAGGGTTCGGGCTAGGGTTAGGGTTAGGGGATGGGGACGGATTAGGGTCCATGTGAGGGTCCGACAACGCTTTAGGGGGAGCGTGCGTGTGAGGGCGCGGGTTAGTGTTAGCGTACGGGTTAGGATTAGGGGACGGGTGAGGGTCAGGCTTCGGGGAAGGGTTATGGTTAGGGTTCGGGCTAGGGTTAGGGTTAGGGGATGGGGACGGTTCAGGGTCCAGGTGAGGGTCCGACAACGCTTTAGGGGAAGCGTGCGTGTGAGGGCGCGGGTTAGTGTGACCCTACGGTTTAGGATTAGGGGACGAGTGAGGGTCAGGCTTCGGGGAAGGGTTAGGGTTAGGGTTCGGGCTAGGGTTTGAGTTAGGGGACGGGGACGGTTTAGGGTCCAGGTGAGGGTCCGACAACGCTTTAGGGGGAGCGTGCGTGTGAGGGCGCGGGTTAGTGTTAGCGTACGGGTTGGGAATAGGGGACGGGTGAGGGTCAGGCTTCGGGGAAGGGTTAGGGTTAGGGTTCGGGCTAGGGTTAGGGTTAGGGGACGGGGACGGTTTAGGGTCCAGGTGAGGGTCCGACAACGCTTTAGGGGGAGAGTGCGTGTGAGGGCGCGGGTTAGTGTTAGCGTACGGGTTAGGATTAGGGGACGGGTGAGGGTGAGGCTTCGGGGAAGTGTTAGGGTTAGGTTTCGGGCTAGGGTTAGGGTTAGGGGACGGGGACGGTTTAGGGTCCAGGTGAGGGTCCGACAACGCTTTAGGGGGAGCGTGCGTGTGAGGGCGCGGGTTAGTGTGAGCCTACGGGTTAGGATTAGGGGACGGGTGAGGGTCAGGCTTCGGGGAAGGGTTAGGGTTAGGGTTCGGGCTAGGGTTAGGGTTAGGGGACGGGGACGGTTTAGGGTCCAGGTGAGGGTCCGACAACGCTTTGGGGGAGGGTGCGTGTGAGGGCGCAGGTTAGTGTTAGCGTACGGTTTAGGATTAGGGGACGGGTGAGGGTCAGGCTTCGGGGAAGGGTTAGGGTTAGAGTTCGGGCTAGGGTTAGGGTTAGGGGACGGGGACGGTTTAGGGTCCAGGTGAGGGTCCGACAACGCTTTAGGGGGAGCGTGCGTGTGAGGGCGCGGGTTAGTGTGAGCCTACGGGTTAGGATTAGGGGACGGGTGAGGGTCAGGCTTCGGGGAAGGGTTATGGTTAGGGTTCGGGCTAGGGTTAGGGTTAGGGGATGGGGACGGTTCAGGGTCCAGGTGAGGGTCCGACAACGCTTTAGGGGAAGCGTGCGTGTGAGGGGGCGGGTTAGTGTGAGCCTACGGTTTAGGATTAAGGGACGAGTGAGGGTCAGGCTTCGGGGAAGGGTTAGGGTTAGGGTTCGGGCTAGGGTTAGGGTTAGGGGACGGGGACGGTTTAGGGTCCAGGTGAGGGTCCAACAACGCTTTAGGGGGAGCGTGCGTGTGAGGGCGCGGGTTAGTGTTAGCGTACGGGTTAGGATTAGGGGACGGGTGAGGGTCAGGCTTCGGGGAAGGGTTAGGGTTAGGGTTCGGGCTAGGGTTAGGGTTAGGGGACGGGGACGGTTTAGGGTCCAGGTGAGGGTCCAACAACGCTTTAGGGGGAGCGTGCGTGTGAGGGCGCGGGTTAGTGTGAGTGTACGTGTTAGGATTAGGGGACGGGTGAGAGTCAGGCTTCGGGGAAGGTTTAGGGTTAGGGTTCGGGCTAGGGTTAGGGTTAGGGGACGGGGATGGTTTAGGGTCCAGGTGAGGGTCAGAAAACGCTGTAGGGGGAGCGTGCGTGTGAGGGCGCGGGTTAGTGTGAGCCTACGGTTTAGGATTAGGGGACGAGTGAGGGTCAGGCTTCGCGGAAGGGTTAGGGTTAGGGTTCGGGCTAGGGTTAGGGTTAGGGGACGGGGACGGTTTAGGGTCCAGGTGAGGGTCCGACAACGCTTTAGGGGCAGCGTGCGTGTGAGGGCGCGGGTTAGTGTGAGTGTACGTGTTAGGATTAGGGGACGGGTGAGGGTCAGGTTTCGGGGAAGGTTTAGGGTTAGGGTTCGGGCTAGGGTTAGGGTTAGGGGACGGGGACGGTTTAGGGTCCAGGTGAGGGTCCGACAACGCTTTAGGGGGAGCGTGCCTGTGAGGGCACGGGTTAGTGTGAGTGTACGTGTTAGGATTAGGGGACGGGTGAGAGTCAGGCTTCGGGGAAGGGTTAGGGTTAGGGTTCGGGCTAGGGTTAGGGTTAGGGGACGGGGACGGTTTAGGGTCCACTTGAGGGTCCGACAACGCTTTAGGGGGAGCGTGCGTGTGAGGGCGCGGGTTAGTGTGAGCCTACGGGTTAGGATTAGGGGACGGGTGAGGGTCAGGCTTCGGGGAAGTGTTAGGGTTAGGGTTCGGGCTAGGGTTAGGGTTAGGGGACGGGGACGGTTTAGGGTCCAGGTGAGGGTCCGACAACGCTTTAGGGGGAGCCTGCGTGTGAGGGCGCGGGTTAGTGTGAGCCTACGGTTTAGGATTAGGGGACGGGTGAGGGTCAGGCTTCGGGGAAGGGTTAGGGTTAGGATTCGGGCTAGGGTTAGGGTTAGGGGACGGGGACGGTTTAGGGTCCAGGTGAGGGTCCGACAACGCTTTGGGGGAGGGTGCGTGTGAGGGCGCGGGTTAGTGTTAGCGTACGGGTTAGGATTAGGGGACGGGTGAGGGTCAGGCTTCGGGGAAGGGTTAGGGTTAGGGTTCGGGCTAGGGTTAGGGTTAGGGGACGGGGACGGTTTAGGGTCCAGGTGAGGGTCCGACAACGCTTTAGGGGGAGCGTGCGTGTGAGGGCGCGGGTTAGTGTGAGCCTACGGGTTAGGATTAGGGGACGGGTGAGGTTCAGGCTTCGGGGAAGGGTTAGGGTTAGGGTTCGGGCTAGGGTTAGGGTTAGGGGACGGGGACGGTTTAGGGTCCAGGTGAGGGTCCGACAAAGCTTTAGGGGCAGCGTGCGTGTGAGGGCGCGGGTTAGTGTTAGCGTACGGGTTAGGATTAGGGGACGGGTGAGGGTGAGGTTTCGGGGAAGGGTTAGGGTTAGGGTTCGGGCTAGGGTTAGGGTTAGGGGACGGGGACGGTTTAGGGTGCAGGTGAGGGTCCGACAACGCTTTAGGGGGAGCGTGTGTGTGAGGCCGCGGGTTAGTGTTAGCGTACGGGTTAGGATTAGGGGACGGGTGAGGGTCAGGTTTCGGGGAAGGGTTAGGGTTAGGGTTCGGGCTAGGGTTAGGGTTAGGGGACGGGGACGGTTTAGGGTCCAGGTGAGGGTCCGACAATGCTTTAGGGGGAGCGTGCGTGTGAGGGCGCTGGTTAGTGTGAGCGTACGGGTTAGGATTAGGGGACGGGTGAGGGTCAGGCTTCGGAAAAGGGTTAGGGTTAGGGTTCGGGCTAGGGTTAGGGTTAGGGGACGGGGACGGTTTAGGGTCCAGGTGAGGGTCCGACAACGCTTTAGGGGGAGCGTGCGTGTTAGGGCGCAGGTTAGTGTTAGCGTACGGGTTAGGATTAGGGGACGGGTGAGGGTCAGGCATCGGGGAAGGGTTAGGGTTAGGGTTCGGGCTAGGGTTAGGGTTAGGGGATGGGGACGGTTCAGGGTCCAGGTGAGGGTCCGACAACGCTTTAGGGGGAGCGTGCGTGTGAGGGCGCGGGTTAGTGTGAGCCTATGGTTTAGGATTAGGGGACGAGTGAGGGTCAGGCTTCGGGGAAGGTTTAGGGTTAGTGTTCGGGCTAGGGTTAGGGTTAGGGGACGGGGACGGTTTAGGGTCCAGGTGAGGGTCCGACAACGCTTTAGGGGGAGCGTGCGTGTGAGGGCGCGGGTTAGTGTTAGCGTACGGGTTAGGATTAGGGGACGGGTGAGGGTCAGGCTTCGGGGAAGGGTTAGGGTTAGGGTTCGGGCTAGGGTTCGGGTTAGGGGACGGGGACGGTTTAGGGTCCAGGTGAGGGTCCGACAACGCTTTAGGGGGAGCGTGCGTGTGAGGGCGCGGGTTAGTGTGAGCGTACGGGTTAGGATTAAGGGACGGGTGAGGGTCAGGCTTCGGGGAAGGGTTAGGGTTAGTGTTCGGGCTAGGGTTAGGGTTAGGGGACGGGGACGGTTTAGGGTCCAGGTGAGGGTCCGACAACGCTTTAGGGGCAGCGTGCGTGTGAGGGCGCGGATTAGTGTGAGCGTACGTGTTAGGACTAGGGCACGGGTGAGGGTCAGGTTTCGGGGAAGGGTTAGGGTTAGGGTTCGGGCTAGGTTTAGGGTTAGGGGATGGGGACGGTTCAGGATCCAGGTGAGGGTCCGACAACGCTTTAGGGGGAGCGTGCGTGTGAGGGCGTGGGTTAGTGTGAGGCTACGGTTTAGGATTAGGGGACGAGTGAGGGTCAGGCTTCAGGGAAGGGTTAGGGTTAGTGTTCGGGCTAGGGTTAGGGTTAGGGGACGGGGACGGTTTAGGGTCCAGGTGAGGGTCCGACAACGCTTTAGGGGGAGCGTGCGTGTGAGGGCGCGGGTTAGTGTTAGCGTACGGGTTAGGATAAGGGGACGGGTGAGGGTCAGGCTTCGGGGAATTGTTAGGGTTAGGGTTCGGGCTAGGGTTAGGGTTAGGGGGCGGGGATGGTTTAGGGTCCAGGTGAGGGTCCGACAACGCTTTAGGGGGAGCGTGCGTGTGAGGGCGCGTGTTAGTGTGAGCCTACGGTTTAGGATTAGGGGACGGGTGAGGGTCAGGCTTCGGGGAAGGGTTAGGGTTAGTGTTCGGGCTAGCGTTGGGTTCGGGGATGGGGACAGTTTAGGGTCCAGGTGAGGGTCCGACAACGCTTTAGGGGGAGCGTGCGTGTTAGGGCGTGGGTTAGTGTTAGCGTACGGGTTAGGATTAGGGGACGGGTGAGGGTCAGGCTTCGGGGAAGGGTTAGGGTTAGGGTTCGGGCTAGGGTTAGGGTTAGGGGATGGGGACGGTTCAGGGTCCAGGTGAGGGTCCGACAACGCTTTAGGGGGAGCGTGCGTGTGAGGGCGCGGTTAGTGTGAGCCTACGGGTTAGGATTAGGGGACGAGTGAGGGTCAGGCTTCGGGGAAGGGTTAGGGTTAGTGTTAGGGCTAGGGTTCGTGTTAGGGGACGGGGACGGTTTAGGGTCCAGGTGAGGGTCCGACAACGCTTTAGGGGGAGCGTGCGTGTGAGGGCGCTGGTTAGTGTTAGCGTACGGGTTAGGATTAGGGGACGGGTGAGGGTCAGTCTTCGGGGAAGTGTTAGGGTTAGGGTTCGGGCTAGGGTTAGGGTTAGGGGGCGGGGATGGTTTAGGGTCCAGGTGAGGGTCCGACAACGCTTTAGGGGGAGCGTGCGTGTGAGGGCGCGGGTTAGTGTGAGCCTACGGGTTATGATTAGGGGACGGGTGACGGTCAGGCTTCGGGGAAGGTTTAGGGTTAGGGTTCGGGCTAGGGTTAGGGTTAGGGGATGGGGACGGTTTAGGGTCCAGGTGAGGGTCCGACAACGCTTTAGGGGGAGCGTGCGTGTGAGGGCGCGGGTTAGTGTTAGCGTACGGGTTAGGATTAGGGGACGGGTGAGGGTCAGGCTTCGGGGAAGGGTTAGGGTTAGGGTTCGGGCTAGGGTTAGGGTTAGGGGACGGGGACGGTTTAGGGTCCAGGTGAGGGTCCGACAACGCTTTAGGGGGAGGGTGCGTGTGAGGGCGCGGGTTAGTGTTAGCGTACGGTTTAGGATTAGGGGACGGGTGAGGGTCAGGCTTCGGGGAAGGGTTAGGGTTAGGGTTCGGGCTAGGGTTAGGGTTAGGGGACGGGGACGGTTTAGGGTCCAGGTGAGGGTCCGACAACGCTTTACGGGGAGCGTGCGTGTGAGGGCGTGGGTTAGTGTTAGCGTACGGGTTAGGATTAGGGGATGGGTGAGGGTCAGGCTTCGGGGAAGGTTTAGGGTTAGGGTTCGGGCTAGGGTTAGGGTTAGGGGACGGGGACGGTTTAGGGTCCAGGTGAGGGTCCGACAACGCTTAACGGGGAGCGTGCGTGTGAGGGCACGGGTTAGTGTTAGCGTAAGGGTTAGGATTAGGGGACGGGTGAGTGTCAGGCTTCGGAGAAGGGTTAGGGTTAGGGTTCGGGCTAGGGTTAGGGTTAGGGGACGGGGACGGTTTAGGGTCCAGGTGAGGGTCCGACAACGCTTTAGGAGGAGCGAGCGTGTGAGGGCGCGGGTTAGTGTTAGCATACGGGTTAGGATTATGGGACGGGTGAGGGTCAGGCTTCGGGGAAGGGTTAGGGTTAGGGTTCGGGCTAGGGTTAGGGTTAGGGGACGGGGACGGTTTAGGGTCCAGGTGAGGGTCCGACAACGCTTTAGGGGGAGCGTGCGTGTGAGGGCGTGGGTTAGTGTGAGCCTACGGGTTAGGATTAGGGGACGAGTGAGGGTCAGGCTTCGGGGAAGTGTTAGGGTTAGGGTTCGGGCTAGGGTTAGGGTTAGGGGACGGGGACGGTTTAGGGTCCAGGTGAGGGTCCGACAATGCTTTAGGGGCAGCGTGCGTGTGAGGGCGTGGGTTAGTGTGAGCCTACGGGTTAGGATTAGGGGACGAGTGAGGGTCAGGCTTTGGGGAAGGGTTAGGGTTAGTGTTCGGGCTAGGGTTAGGGTTAGGGGACGGGGACGGTTTAGGGTCCAGGTGAGGGTCCGACAACGCTTTAGGGGGAGCGTGCGTGTGAGGGCGTGGTTTAGTGTTAGCGTACGGGTTAGGATTAGGGTACGGGTGAGGGTCAGGCTTCGGGGAAGGGTTAGGGTTAGGGTTCGGGCTAGGGTTAGGGTTAGGGGATGGGGACGGTTCAGGGTCAAGGTGAGGGTCCGACAACGCTTTAGGGGGAGCGTGCGTGTGAGGGCGTGGGTTAGTGTGAGCCTACGGTTTAGGATTAGGGGACGGGTGAGGGTCAGGCTTCGGGGAAGGGTTAGGGTTAGTGTTCGGGCTAGGGTTAGTGTTAGGGGACGGGGACGGTTTAGGGTCCAGGTGAGGGTCCGACAACGCTTTAGGGGGAGCGTGCGTGTGAGGGCGCGGGTTAGTGTTAGCGTACGGGTTAGGATTAGGGGACGGGTGAGGGTCAGGCTTCGGGGAAGTGTTAGGGTTAGGGTTCGGGCTAGGGTTAGGGTTAGGGGACGGGGACGGTTTAGGGTCCAGGTGAGGGTCCGACAACGCTTTAGGGGGAGCGTGCGTGTGAGGGTGCGGGTTAGTGTTAGCGTACGGTTAGGATTAGGGGACGGGTGAGGGTCAGGCTTCGGGGAAGGGTTAGGGTTAGGGTTCGGGCTAGGGTTAGGGTTAGGGGACCGGGACGGTTCAGGGTCCAAGTGAGGGTCCGACAACGCTTTAGGGGGAGCGTGCGTGTTAGGGCGCGGATTAGTGTTAGCGTACGGGTTAGGATTAGGGGACGGGTGAGGGTCAGGCTTCGGGGAAGGGTTAGGGTTAGGGTTCGGGCTAGGGTTAGGGTTAGGGGACGGGGACGGTTTAGGGTCCAGGTGAGGGTCCGACAACGCTTTACGGGGAGCGTGCGTGTGAGGGCGTGGGTTAGTGTTAGCGTACGGGTTAGGATTAGGGGACGAGTGAGGGTCAGGCTTCGGGGAAGGTTTAGGGTTAGGGTTCGGGCTAGGGTTAGGGTTAGGGGACGGGGACGGTTTAGGGTCCAGGTGAGGGTCCGAAAACGCTTAACGGGGAGCGTGCGTGTGAGGGCGCGGGTTAGTGTTAGCGTAAGGGTTAGGATTAGGGGACGGGTGAGTGTCAGGCTTCGGGGAAGGGTTAGGGTTAGGGTTCGGGCTAGGGTTAGGGTTAGGGGACGGGGACGGTTTAGGGTCCAGGTGAGGGTCCGACAAGGATTTAGGAGGAGCGAGCGTGTGAGGGCGCGGGTTAGTGTTAGCATACGGGTTAGGATTAGGGGACGGGTGAGGGTCAGGCTTCGGGGAAGGGTTAGGGTTAGGGTTCGGGCTAGGGTTAGGGTTAGGGGACGGGGACGGTTTAGGGTCCAGGTGAGGGTCCGACAACGCTTTAGGGGGAGCGTGCGTGTGAGGGCGTGGGTTAGTGTGAGCCTACGGGTTAGGATTAGGGGACGAGTGAGGGTCAGGCTTCGGGGAAGGGTTAGGGTTAGGGTTCGGGCTAGGGTTAGGGTTAGGGGATGGGGACGGTTTAGGGTCCAGGTGAGGGTCCGACAACGCTGTAGGGGGAGTGTGCGTGTGAGGGCGCGGGTTAGTGTGAGCCTACGGGTTAGGATTAGGGGACGGGTGAGGGTCAGGCTTCGGGGAAGGGTTAGGGTTAGGGTTCGGGCTAGGGTTAGGGTTAGGGGACGGGGACGGTTTAGGGTCCAGGTGAGGGTCTGACAACGCTTTAGTGGGAGCGTGCGTGTGAGGGCGCGGGTTAGCGTTAGCGTACGGGTTAGGATTAGGGGACGGTTGAGGGTCAGGCTTCGGGGAAGTGTTAGGGTTAGGGTTCGGGCTAGGGTTAGGGTTAGGGGACGGGGACGGTTTAGGGTCCAGGTGAGGGTCCGACAACGCTTTAGTGGGAGCGTGCGTGTGAGGGCGCGGGTTAGTGTGAGCCTACGGGTTAGGATTAGGCGACGGGTGAGGGTCAGGCTTCGGGGAAGGGTTAGGGTTAGGGTTCGGGCTAGGGTTAGTGTTAGGGGACGGGGACGGTTTAGGGTCCAGGTGAGGGTCCGACAATGCTTTAGGGTGAGCGTGCGTGTGAGGGCGCGGGTTAGTGTGAGCGTACGGGTTAGGATTAGGGGACGGGTGAGGGTCAGGCTTCGGGGAAGGGTTAGGGTTAGGGTTCGGGCAAGAGTTAGGGTTAGGAGACGGGGACGGTTTAGGGTCCAGGTGAGGGTCCGACAACGCTTTAGGGGGAGCGTGCGTGAGAGGGCGCGGGTTAGTGTGAGCCTACGGGATAGGATTAGGGGACGGGTAAGGGTCAGGCTTCGGGGAAGGGTTAGGGTTAGGGTTCGGGCTAGGGTTAGGGTTAGGGGACGGGGACGGTTTAGGGTCCAGGTGAGGGTCCGACAACGCTTTAGGGGCAGCGTGCGTGTGAGGGCGTGGGTTAGTGTGAGCGTACGTGTTAGGATTAGGGTACGGGTGAGGGTCAGGTTTCGGGGAAGGGTTAGGGTTAGGGTTCGGGCTACGGTTAGGGTTAGGGGATGGGGACGGTTCAGGGTCCAGGTGAGGGTCTGACAACGCTTTAGGGGGAGCGTGCGTGTGAGGGCGCGGGTTAGTGTGAGCCTACGGTTTAGGATTAGGGGACGAGTGAGGGTCAGGCTTCGGGGAAGGGTTAGGGTTAGGGTTCGGTCTAGGGTTAGGGTTAGGGGACGGGGACGGTTTAGGGTCCAGGTGAGGGTCCGACAACTCTTTAGGGGGAGCGTGCGTGTGAGGGCGCGGGTTAGTGTTAGCGTACGGGTTAGGATTAGGGGACGGGTGAGGGTCAGGCTTCGGGGAAGTGTTAGGGTTAGGGTTCGGGCTAGGGTTAGGGTTAGGGGACGGGGACGGTTTAGGGTCCAGGTGAGGGTCCGACAACGCTTTAGGGGGAGCGTGCGTGTGAGGGCGCGGGTTAGTGTGAGCCTACGTGTTAGGATTAGGGGACGGGTGAGGGTCAGGTTTCGGGGAAGGGTTAGGGTTAGGGTTCGGGCTAGGGTTAGGGTTAGGGGACGGGGACTGTTTAGGGTCCAGGTGAGGGTCCGACAACGCTTTAGGGGGAGCGTGCGTGTGAGGGCGCGGGTTAGTGTTAGCGTACGGGTTAGGATTAGGGGACGGGTGAGGGTCAGGCTTCGGGGAAGGGTTAGGGTTAGGGTTCGGGCTAGGGTTCGGGTTAGGGGACGGGGACGGTTTAGGGTCCAGGTGAGGGTCCGACAACGCTTTAGGGGGAGCGTGCGTGTGAGGGCGCGGGTTAGTGTGAGTGTATGGGTTAGGAGTAGGGGACGGGTGAGGGTCAGGCTTCGGGGAAGGGTTAGGGTTAGGGTTCGGGCTAGGGTTAGGGTTAGGGGACGGGGACGGTTTAGGGTCCAGGTGAGGGTCCGACAATGCTTTAGGGGGAGCGTGCGTGTGAGGGCGCTGGTTATTGTGAGCGTACGGGTTAGGATTATGGGACGGGTGAGGGTCAGGCTTCGGGGAAGGGTTAGGGTTAGGGTTCGGGCTAGGGTTAGGGTTAGGGGATGGGGACGGTTTAGGGTCCAGGTGAGGGTCCGACAACGCTTTAGGGGGAGCGTGCGTGTTAGGGCGCGGGTTAGTGTTAGCGTACGGGTTAGGATTAGGGGACGGGTGAGTGTCAGGCTTCGGGGAAGGGTTAGGGTTAGGGTTCGGGCTAGGGTTAGGGTTAGGGGATGGGGACGGTTCAGGGTCCAGGTGAGGGTCCGACAACGCTTTAGGGGGAGCGTGCGTGTGAGGGCGCGGGTTAGTGTGAGCCTACGGTTTAGGATTAGGGGACGAGTGAGGGTCAGGCTTCGGGGAAGGGTTAGGGTTACTGTTCGGGCTAGGGTTAGGGTTAGGGGACGGGGACGGTTTAGGGTCCAGGTGAGGGTCCGACAATGCTTTAGGGGGAGCGTGCATGTGAGGGCGCGGGTTAGTGTTAGCGTATGGGTTAGGATTAGGGGACGGGTGAAGGTCAGGCTTCGGGGAAGTGTTAGGGTTAGGGTTCGGGCTAGGGTTAGGGTTAGGGGACGGGGACGGTTTAGGGTCCAGGTGAGGGTCCGACAACGCTTTAGGGGGAGCGTGCGTGTGAGGGCGCGGGTTATTGTGAGCCTACGGGTTAGGATTAGGGGACGGGTGAGGGTCAGGCTTCGGGGAAGGGTTAGTGTTAGGGTTCGGGCTAGGGTTAGGGTTAGGGGACGGGGACGGTTTAGGGTCCAGGTGAGGGTCCGACAACGCTTTAGGGGGAGCGTGCGTGTGAGGGCGCGGGTTAGTGTTAGCGTACAGGTTAGGATTAGGGGACGGGTGAGGGTCAGGCTTCGGGGAAGGGTTAGGGTTAGGGTTCGGGCTAGGGTTAGGGTTAGGGGACGGGGATGGTTTAGGGTCCAGGTGAGGGTCCGACAACGCTTTAGGGGGAGCGTGCGTGTGAGGGCGCGGGTTAGTGTTAGCGTACGGGTTAGGATTAGGGGACGGGTGAGGGTCAGGCTTCGGGGAAGGGTTAGGGTTAGGGTTAGGGCTAGGGTTAGGGTTAGGGGACGGGGTCGGTTTAGGGTCCAGGTGAGGGTCCGACAACGCTTTAGGGGCAGCGTCCGTTTGAGGGCGCGGGTTAGTGTGAGCCTACGGGTTAGGATTAGGGGACGGGTGAGGTTCAGGTTTCGGGGAAGGGTTAGGGTTAGGGTTCGGGCTAGGGTTAGGGTTAGGGGACGGGGACGGTTTAGGGTCCAGGTGAGGGTCTGACAACGCTTTAGCGGGAGCGTGCGTGTGAGGGCGCAGGTTAGTGTTAGCGTACGGGTTAGGATTAAGGGACGGGTGAGGGTCAGGCTTCGGGGAAGGGTTAGGGTTAGGGTTCGGGCTAGGGTTAGGGTTAGGGGACGGGGACGGTTTAGGGTCCAGGTGAGGGTCCGACAACGCTTTAGGGGGAGCGTGCGTGTGAGGGCGCGGGTTAGTGTTAGCGTACGGGTTAGGATTAGGGGACGGGTGAGGGTCAGGCTTCGGGGAAGTGTTAGGGTTAGGGTTCGGGCTAGGGTTAGGGTTAGGGGACGGGGACGGTTTAGGGTCCAGGTGAGGGTCCGACAACGCTTTAGGGGCAGCGTGCGTGTGAGGGCGCGGGTTAGTGTGAGCCTACGGGTTAGGATTAGGGGACGGGTGAGGGTCAGGCTTCGGGGAAGGGTTAGGGTTAGGGTTCGGGCTAGGGTTAGGGTTAGGGGACGGGGACGGTTTAGGGTCCAGGTGAGGGTCCGACAACGCTTTAGGGGGAGCGTGCGTGTGAGGGCGCGGGTTAGTGTTAGCGTACGGGTTAGGATTAGGGGATGGGTGAGGGTCAGGCTTCGGGGAAGGGTTAGGGTTAGGGTTCGGGCTAGGGTTAGGGTTAGGGGACGGGGACGGTTTAGGGTCCAGGTGAGGGTCCGACAACGCTTTAGGGGGAGCGTGCGTGTGAGGGCGCGGGTTAGTGTTAGCGTACGGGTTAGGATTAGGGGACGGGTGAGGGTCAGGCTTCGGGGAAGGGTTAGGGTTAGGGTTCGGGCTAGGGTTAGGGTTAGGGGACGGGGACGGTTTAGGGTCCAGGTGAGGGTCCGACAACGCTTTAGGGGCAGCGTGCGTGTGAGGGCGCGGGTTAGTGTGAGCCTACGGGTTAGGATTAGGGGACGGGTGAGGGTCAGGCTTCGGGGAAGGGTTAGGGTTAGGGTTCGGGCTAGGGTTAGGGTTAGGGGACGGGGACGGTTTAGGGTCCAGGTGAGGGTCCGACAACGCTTTAGGGGGAGCGTGCGTGTGAGGGCGCGGGTTAGTGTTAGCGTACGGGTTAGGATTAGGGGACGGGTGAGGGTCAGGCTTCGGGGAAGGGTTAGGGTTAGGGTTCGGGCTAGGGTTAGGTTTAGGGGACAGGAACGGTTTAGGGTCCAGGTGAGGGTCCGACAACGCTTTAGGGGGAGGGTGCGTGTGAGGGTGCGGGTTAGTGTTAGCGTACGGGTTAGGATTAGGGTACGGGTGAGGGTCAGGCTTCGGGGAAGTGTTAGGGTTAGGGTTCGGGCTAGGGTTAGGGCTAGGGGACGGGGACGGTTTAGGGTCCAGGTGAGGGTCCGACAACGCTTTAGGGGGAGGGTGCGTGTGAGGGTGCGGGTTAGTGTTAGCGTACGGGTTAGGATTAGGGGACGGGTGAGGGTCAGGCTTCGGGGAAGGGTTAGGGTTAGGGTTCGGGCTAGGGTTAGGGTTAGGGGACGGGGACGGTTTAGGGTCCAGGTGAGTGTCCGACAACGCTTTAGAGGGAGCGTGCGTGTGAGGGCGTGGGTTATTGTTAGCGTACGGGTTAGGATTAGGGGACGAGTGAGGGTCAGGCTTCGGGGAAGGTTTAGGGTTAGGGTTCGGGCTAGGGTTAGGGTTAGGGGACGGGGACGGTTTAGGGTCCAGGTGAGGGTCCGACAACGCTTTAGGGGGAGCTTGCGTGTGAGGGCGCGGGTTAGTGTTTGCGTACGGGTTAGGATTATGGGACGGGTGAGGGTCAGGCTTCGGGGAAGAGTTAGGGTTAGGGTTCGGGCTAGGGTTAGGGTTAGGGGACGGGGACGGTTCAGGGTCCAGGTGAGGGTCCGACAACGCTTTAGGGGGAGCGTGCGTGTGAGGGCGCGGGTTAGTGTGAGCCTACGGGTTAGGATTAGGGACGGGTGAGGGTCAGGCTTCGGGGAAGGGTTAGGGTTATGGTTCGGGCTAGGGTTAGGGTTAGGGGACGGGGACGGTTTAGGGTCCAGGTGAGGGTCCGACAACGCTTTAGTGGGAGCGTGCGTGTGAGGGCGCGGGTTAGCGTTAGCGTACGGGTTAGGATTAGGTGACGGGTGAGGGTCAGGCTTCGGGGAAGTGTTAGGGTTAGGGTTCGGGCTAGAGTTAGGGTTAGGGGACGGGGACGGTTTAGGGTCCAGGTGAGGGTCCGACAACGCTTCAGGGAGAGCGTGCGTGTGAGGGCGCGGGTTAGTGTGAGCCTACGGGTTAGGATTAGGGGACGGGTGAGGGTCAGGCTTCGGGGAAGGTTTAGGGTTAGGGTTCGGGCTAGGGTTAGGGTTAGGGAACGGAGACGGTTTAGGGTCCAGGTGAGGGTCCGACTACGCTTTATGGGGAGCGTGCGTGTGAAGGCGCGGGTTAGTGTTAGCGTACGGGTTAGGATTAGGGGACGGGTGAGGGTCAGGCTTCGGGGAAGGGTTAGGGTTAGGGTTCGGGCTAGGGTTAGGGTTAGGGGACGGGGACGGTTTAGGGTCCAGGTGAGGGTCCGGCAACGCTTTAGCGGGAGCGTGCGTGTGAGGGCGCGGGTTAGTGTTAGCGTACGGGTTAGGATTAGGGGACGGGTGAGGGTCAGGCTTCGGGGAAGGGTTAGGGTTAGGGTTCGGGCTAGGGTTAGGGTTAGGGGACGGGGACGGTTTAGGGTCCAGGTGAGGGTCCGACAACGCTTTAGGGGGAGCGTGTGTGTGAGGGCGCGGGTTAGTGTGAGCGTACGTGTTAGGATTAGGGGATGGGTGAGGGTCAGGCTTCGGGGAAGGGTTAGGGTTAGGGTTCGGGCTAGGGTTAGGGTTAGGGGACGGGGACGGTTTAGGGTCCAGGTGAGGGTTCGACAACGCTTTAGGGGGAGCGTGCGTGTGAGGGCGCGTTTTAGTGTTAGCGTACGTGTTAGGATTAGGGGACGGGTGAGGGTCAGGCTTCGGGGAAGTGTTAGGGTTAGGGTTAGGGCTAGGGTTAGGGTTAGGGGACGGGGTCGGTTTAGGGTCCAGGTGAGGGTCCGACAATGCTTTAGGGGCAGCGTGCGTTTGAGGGTGCGGGTTAGTGTGAGCGTACGTGTTAGGATTAGGGGACGGTTGAGGTTCAGGTTTCGGGGAAGGGTTAGGGTTAGGGTTCGGGCTAGGGTTAGGGTTAGGGGACGGGGACGGTTTAGGGTCCAGGTGAGGGTCTGACAACGCTTTAGCGGGAGCGTGCGTGTGAGGGCGCAGGTTAGTGTTAGCGTCCGGGTTAGGATTAGGGGACGGGTGAGGGTCAGGCTTCGGGGAAGGGTTAGGGTTAGGGTTCGGGCTAGGGTTAGGGTTAGGGGACGGGGACGGTTTAGGGTCCAGGTGAGGGTCCGACAACGCTTTAGGGGCAGCGTGCGTGTGAGGGCGCGGGTTACTGTGAGCCTACGGGTTAGTATTAGGGGACGGGTGAGGGTCAGGCTTCGGGGAAGGGTTAGGGTTAGGGTTCGGGCTAGGGTTAGGGTTAGGGGACGGGGACGGTTTATGGTCTAGGTGAGGGTCCGACAACGCTTTAGGAGGAGCGTGCGTGTGAGGGCGCGTGTTAGTGTTAGCATACGGGTTAGGATTAGGGGACGGGTGAGGGTCAGACTTCGGGGAAGGGTTAGAGTTAGGGTTCGGGCTAGGGTTAGGGTTAGGGGACGGGGACGGTTTAGGGTTCAGGTGAGGGTCCGACAACGCTTTTGTGGGAGCGTGCGTGTGAGGGCGTGGGTTAGTGTGAGCCTACGGGTTAGGATTAGGGGACGAGTGAGGGTCAGGCTTCGGGGAAGGGTTAGGGTTAGGGTTCGGGCTAGGGTTAGGGTTAGGGGACGGGGACGGTTTAGGGTCCAGGTGAGGGTCCGACAACGCTGTAGGGGGAGCGTGCGTGTGAGGGCGCGTGTTAGTGTGAGCCTACGGTTTAGGATTAGGGGACGGGTGAGGGTCAGGTTTCGGGGAAGGGTTAGGGTTAGGGTTCGGGCTAGGGTTAGGGTTAGGGGACGGGGACGGTTTAGGGTCCAGGTGAGGGTCCGACAACGCTTTTGGGGCAGCGTGCGTGTGAGGGCGCGGGTTAGTGTGAGCGTACGGGTTAGGATTAGGGGACGGGTGAGGGTCAGGTTTCGGGGAAGGGTTAGGG